>NC_137791.1:84557187-84759687 GCF_963383645.1 Muscardinus avellanarius
TTTCTTTCTTTGTGAACTGTCTATTTAATTCACTTGCTTACTTTTTGATTGGGTTATTTGTTTTCTTAGTGCTGAGTTTCTCAGGGTTGAACTGCAATGTCTCAGACCCAAGGAGTTTATCATGGCTGCATGAGTCCCTGGGGCACTGCACTAGTTGTTCTCCGCAGGAACTGTGGCTTCACTTATTGTTATTGAGCGCAGCTCTGAATCTCTGGAGGGCATGGCAAGTTCAGCCACCACTGCTGCAAGTTGTAGAATCTACCTCCTTCTTTGCTGGGTTGAACTGCAAAATATCAGACCCAGGGAGTTTATCATGGCTTTGCTAGTCCCTGGGGGCTTCTCACTGGGCATTTTTCTGAGGGGACTGCTGCTTCACTTACAGTTTTTTTGCACACCTGTCTGGATCTCTGAAGGGTGTGGTGGGCTTAGCTGCCACAGCTGCAAGTTGTATCAGGTGTTTACGCAGGAGTAACTGATGACTTAAAATTCCAATGATCTGCAGCTGCTTACTTCAGGTCCTTGAGAGTTTTCCTGATTGTCCCTGGAGTTGGGCTTGTGAGGCAAGATGGTGCCTCCATGGCGCCCTTGGCTGCAAGGCAGGCAGATTTTTTGTCTGGTGTTGAGTTCAGATCTGGATCCCTAGAGGGTATGGTGAACTCTATTGCCACTGCTAGAGGTGGTAGCTGGTGCTTGTGAAGGTAGAACTGATGGCTTACAACTACAATAGCCTGCAGCTGTTCACTTCAGGTCCTTAATTTTCCTTTTCATCTCTGAAGTAGGGTGCTGTGAGACAAGATGGCGCTGCCATGGCACACACCGCCACAAGGTGAGTGGATTTCTTTTCTGCTCTCTGATTGGTCTTCTGATCCTTTGTTTCCCTCTCTGCTGTATCTATCATTTTTATTTTTCTACTGATAGTATTTTCTGGCTTTGTAGAATGCTGTTTTTGAGGCAATGGAGACAGAGTGTCAGCAATACTGGTATGTGCTGCTTTCCTCAGTTGCCATCTTTACAGAAGTCTCTGTCCTCAATATTTTATTTCAAAAGAAAGTCATCTTTTCTGTGTTCCACAGTGGTATAATCTAAACTTTTTCTTTCAACCCCTTATGAGACAACCATTCTTGGTCACCATACCCTTTCACATCACCACTAATGATGAGAGTGTACTGTGATTCATCTTGAACCCATCCTAGAGCAGACTTCTACACACAGGGAAAGCTGCTGAGCACCTTGGAGCCAACTCGGCCTCCCAGTCTGTGATGTGGGGTGATGGCAGACGAGTGCCCAGGACCTTCCTGCTCTGAACTCACCTCCAGCCCCTTATTCTTGAAACAGCGTCTCACTGAGTTGCAAAGGGCCTAAGTAGCTGAGGTTGTCCATGAACTGCGATGCTCCCATCTCAGCCTCCCAAATACTGGGATTACAAATGTGTGCCACCACATCTGGTTCACTCTCTATAATATAAGTCTAATCAGACACTCAGTGAATATAAAAAATAAAAGCATATTTAGAGCTTTTGATATATTTAACCCTAAGTTATAACTGAAGTAAGTTATTGTTTTATAGGAAAATTGATGTGTTTGCTCAGAACATCTAAGTAAACAGAGTGTGAGAGTGGCAGTTTGTTGCAGAAATGGCCTCAGTAATCTACCTCTTTATACAATGCTAGAAACTTGTTCCTCACACTTACTCTGAGCATGACAATGCATGTTACTTTGATCAATAAGATGATAGCAGATGTGAAAAAAACTGACTTGGAATGTACATGCTTATTAGGGCTTCTCTTTCTCACTGCTCTTGGACCCTTGTGACCGATGCATGTGTATGTACCTAGACTAGCACCCTAGATGAAGATGTACATGAGGCCATATCAATTCTGGGGCCTCAGCTGACATCAAACCAACCACTAAACATGAAGGAAATCGTCCTTTACCATCTTACTCCAATTGGACTAGCACAGATCGGGAGTACAACCATCTTACTATAAAATTGTTACAGATAATAATAAATGTTTCTTTATTTAAGTCACTAATTTTGGAGAGAGTTTGTTAGCAAATGATAATTTATTCAAAGAGATAGAAAAAGAAATAAAAATAGAACCACAATCAAATTAAAACAAAGCATCACAATACAATTGTGAATATCCACACTTATGCCTCAAAAATCCATTAGTGGTATTAGTTATTTAATGAATAATGGATATAAAAGATAAAGAAAAGAAAGCAACATTTATTTAACTAGCTATATATCTTTAAACATAATAATATCTGCCATTTCTGAAATACCTCCTGTACCCTGGACACTGTTTATTTATATATTTTATATTATGTAGCCATCATGAATTTTTTTAAAAAAACTTTGTAAAGTTCTTTGAGAGATTTTAAATCTGAGACTCAGAGAAATTGAGAAATGTGCCCTGGGTCATCCTGCTGTTGAGTGAAGGAGCAGAATGGTCTGCCACGACTGCAGTCTTTCACAACAAAATGCTATCTGGCGACCTGCAGGCCTATGAATGGCGAGCTAAGGAGTTTAGGCACGATTTTGTGAACAGTATCCATGGTAGTTATGGTTATGCTTTCATGTAATGTCTATGACAGATTTTCCAGAGACTAAAACAAAACAAAACAGAAAAACCAATTATAAAATGAAAAGTCTATTTTCTACTTTGATTCAAAAGATGTTTAACTGGTTTGAGGGAATCCTATAAACTTAAGTATCAGAATTGTTTTTCTTATTGGTAACTATTGATCTCTGACTGTGCCACTCTGTCTCATTAACACTTTTATTACCTTGTCAATCAAAGCTTCACCTGCACCAACCAAGGACTGAAAGGATTTGCCATTATTAACAAGACTGTCTGGTGCCCAAGAGCAATGAAATCCCGCAGAAAGTGTGAGGATAAATCAGCAGGGATTTAGATAGCATTCTAGATGCAGAAAGCAATTCCGAACTTAAAAAAATAGGAGTGTTCTAAAATCTTTTAAAGAAACAGATTTTCTTACTTCCTTTGAAGGCTTAGGACTTCAATAAAAAAACAAAAACAAAAACAAAAACAACAACAAAAAACTTTGTTTCAAGCTAGTAGGGATAAAAGCTTGTATATTTTAAACTGTTTTGGGCCCAGTTTTATTGTACAAGTTTGCTGAATTGCACTGATCTCAGGGCAAATGTAATATGTAGGCAATAAATGTTTTTTATGTGCATTGCTAATTTTATCATTTCCTCTAATAGTGGCCTATTAGAGCAAACAGATTAGCAGTTAATTGGTATCCAACAAAGAACTATTTGAACACTTATTTGCTATTTTTTATCCATTAGTGATCTTAGTCAATACCAGTACTGAATCCTAGATTCCAATGCTTGCATTTTCTTATAAAAATGCTGCATTTAGAATGTCATTATTTGCTAGGTGTTCAACAAATTACACATAAATTCACTCCCCTGGAGCTTCCTTAACTTGCTCCATATTTAGCCATCAATAATTTCATGGCGATTATCTTCATAGTACATAGGCATTTTCAGATATGTGAGCAGCTAATTTTGTTTTGTGTCTTACATTAGTTTAACAAGTACTTATTGAACAGATAACCTGTACAAAATAACCAAGCTAGGTCTATTAGAGGATACTAAGATGAAGATAAAATTATTTTGCTAAAGTATGCACACAAGCATACAAGCAGATATACTAAGTGCTGTAACAACAGTATTCATGGAAAGTCATAGAACGTTAATGGAGTATTGAGTCTCAAGTGTTTGAAGAATAAGGCAAGGTATCATGGATCTGAATGCATAGTTAAGATTGGTCATTAGGAGATGGTGGCAAAAAGAAATTCAAATGAGGGCAGTATCTAAGTGACCTACTCTAACAATATGAGTCTTTCTGGATAGTGTTCTATCTATCATCTATCTATCTATCTATCTATCTATCTAATCTATCTATCATCAATATATCTGTGTATCTATCTACCTATCATCTATGTGTATCTATCTATGTATCTATCATCTATCATCATCTATCATCGTCATATATAATCTTTATCTATTATCTATCAGCACAAGGAATTTATTGGGGGGGACTGTTAAATGTCAGATCAATGTGATTTGGTGTTTGATGAAGCCTTACTTTTTGGTTGATAGATGGTACCTCTATCTATTTATGCTACTGCATGGTAGAAGGGACTAGCCAGGTCCCTGATTCCAGTTTTGTCTTCCATTTGTGGTGAAAGATCTTCATGACTTAATTAACTTCTAAATGTCCCATTTCCTAGTACTATCATTTTGGGGGTTAGATTTCCACATACAAATTTGGAGAGACACAAACATTCAGACCATAATGACAGGGTAAGTGAGCATGTGGTATTTATGTGTATGTGTGATGAGGGGAAGTTTGGAAAACATTGATCAATCCAGGTATACTAAAGGAGAATATATGATTAGGAATATTAGCTTCATGAAATTCAATTTTGTAGGTAGTGAGAAACTTTTAAAGATTTTATATCAGTTGATGGCACAATTAGAGCAATGCTTTAGGAAAAATTAAACTAGCAATGGTATATTTCAGCACACTTGAAAGCTAAAATCATGTATGGAACACTTTTAAAGAAACTGTTGCTATTCTCTTGGGTTTCCATTGTGGATGCAAATTATGGTTAATACTACATAAATATGTGAAATTAAAGTTAGCATAAATTCCTAGGATTTTAAGCCTTATAACAATAATCATACAAAAATAAATTTAAAAGTAAATATCAACTAAACAGGACAATTAAGAATTCAAATTAGCAAAATTAAATTATATGTGATAGATTATGTGGCTATTGTCAAAATAAATATAGTGCTGATTACTACAAGGTAAGTTCTCTTGAACTCAACCTACCCATGCGGTATGGCCACTCCATTCTATTATTACATATATTTTTAAGTCAAACTGATGAAATATCTTTCTTTATATGATGTATTTTGGCTTGAAAGGAATACTCCTTAGTCAGATATAGTCCCCGGAATTCTAACTCCAATACTCATGTTGATTAGAAGATTGAAATTAGGTCTCAAGACCTTTTAGATAATCCAAAATTCTATCCTTTAAAAGATAAACTTTTAAAATAAAAGTTTTCCCCTTAGTTAAAAAAGAACAAAAAAAGATACACTTTTAAAATATGTTAGTAAATTTATGATCATTGGGAATATTTTCTTGATACTGTGTTTTCTTCCCAAATAGTGTTTGTTTAAGAAGCAGTGGTATATAGGATGGTTTAGAAATAGAGAAGCACTATCAAAATGAATAGTTAGAAGGGTCTGAATCTCAACAGATCAATTCAGAGTAATATAAATATCAATGGAAAGAAATTACTGACCATAAAAAACTACTGTGAAAGAATCAACAGGAATTTTCATCTCATTGCATGTGAGTTTAGTGATGATATTGGAATATAACATAAAAAATTCCAAATTGGCTTTCAGGGAGTGCATTGACAACATTTATTAGAAACTGTAAACCCATCCATGGAAGAGCTGAATAGCAGAATCTCCATTTTTCTCAGATACATGGTGTTTCCTCATATTTTTTTGGCCTCCTCTGCCCTTAGGACTCCCAGCCTCTTGCTTTCCTTCATATACAGTCATGGTTGACTTTTTCCACATGCACTTGCATGGGCCAACTGTTTGAGACTACTAGCCACACTGTGGAGTGTGGATTATGCATCTCAAGGGGTTGCTAAAAACAAGATACAACCAAGAATATGGGAGATAAGTTTAGAAGGGCAAATTTGAAGAGCAAAATATAAGAGAGGGCAAAGCCTTTGCAGATTAACACCTTTGATTCTTTTTCTGCTGGACTGTTCTGGGGTACACATTCCTTTATCTTATACCTCTCCAGAAATAATCTGCATGGCTGTGCAGATGTACCTGTTCAATGGCCAGGGAGGCTCCTCTCGAAGCAGTAGCTAGCATGGCACAGTACTGCACCACCTCTCATGTCTTCCCATGCTTCATGTGAGCTCCACTTTCCCTCATTCTTACTGCTTTGGGACCTAATCTCTCAAGCACTAGTACTTAGTCCTTACCTCAGTTTCTGTTAACTAGAGAGCTTTAGCTTTGGGTTACTGTTTTCCTTAAAATTATTCCCCATTGTTTTCTTTATTGATAAGTAAACATTCTGATGTCTAAAAGTAACAAAAATTTGATTAAATTAGGAAAACGCATTTACTTAATAATGTAGTTTTTCTTAACTTGCAAATAGACAAAAATTACTTGAATATTTTAAAGCTGTTTACTTATTTTTTTAATTTTTATAATTTTATTTTTGTACTGATATCTAAATAATTGTAAATTCAGGTAAGTTGATTTGCAGCTCCCAGAGAGTCCATTGGTTTCTAAGAAAGGCATTTCATGTAATCCTTTCTTGAGTTTTTATGGTATAGTAAAAAGAAAAAGTCTTAAAGTCAAAAGACCTGGACATATATTCAAGTTCCATGATTTTATGATTATATGATATTGATTTTCAGTTTATTCCTATAAAAATGAGCATCATAATATTGTCTCTCTCAAAATGTAGTGATAAAGAGAGAAGATTATGAACCAATTGCATGTAACATTACTATGCAAATAGTTTTCTTTATAAAATTACATTTCCCAGGTTTTTTTGTTACCTCTCATATCCAGATTGTAACTTAGGACCTTTTATCTTTATCAGAAACACTTTTCTCTTCCTTACCTATTTCAGGTTCAGAATTAATCTATAATAAAAAAAAGTTTGGTTATAGTATCTAAATTTGATGCTGATTTCTGAGTCATCTGGGGCAATTCCCTAAGCTTATTTGAGTTTCTATTTTCTCCAAGTGCAAAATGCAAATGGAAACATTTAATCTTTCCCTGTTTTACAATGATCTTTGACAATAGACAATCACTAAAAATATTTTAAAACACATTGGAGATGATACACTATAATGAAATTATTGTTATTCTTCTATATACTTTATAATATTTAGAGAACAACAAACATGAAAAATTAAAGAATATACTTACTATGCTCAAGGATTGAAAAGACAAAGCTACAAAGCTATAAAAATTGAGAGTGCTTTTTTTAAAAATCATCGTTGTAGTGAAATCTCATTTGTATTACCTTCATTAAATCATTTGCCTGATTCTAATAGAAGAATGAGCACCCATCCAGTATAGGAAAATATCTATTTAACATGTTTTTAGCCCCCAAGGGCCAATTACCACATGGCTATTATTCCACTAATATGGTAACTGAAACAAGTATTTTTTTTTTTATTACAGATGTGCCTTTATTGACTAAGCAAATATTTCTTTCATAAAAATATTAAAAGATTTTTAAAAATATTGCTGCAACAATTGAGAAAAAGAGATTTGGAATTTGAAATTTAGCAAATGACTAAACTTGATACATTTTAGCATGAGTTTACAAATATTTTTATTTTCATATTGTTCTCATTTCTCTTCTCTCTCCAAGAGTGTTTTGAGGTGGGTATTTATACAGGGTCTAAATATATATTTAAATAGAAAGGATATGGTAAAATATTCAATTATTCACCTACCTGAAGGCAATTTACCAGTGATTAAGTGCAGGTAACAAGGAATCGAATGAACTACAGACTGTGTACCAGCATCCCTCTTTTTTAGCCATGGGACTGAGCATGATTACTTAATCTCTTCAAGGCTAAGGATATTTCATTTGTAAAAGGAAGATAAAGATGATGACTTTCTAACAAAACTGCTTTCAGAATTAATTTAGTTGAAATACTTAGAGGGCTTAGCACAATTCTGGGCACCAAAAGCAGAGACATATTTTAGTCTAGAGCAAAGGAAAAATAAATTTTTTTGTGTGTGATACTGGGTGTGGAATCTAGGGGTTTTTCTACCTCCAGTCTACACTCCCAGACCTATTTTATATTTTATTTGGAAACAGGGTCTCACTAAATTGCTGAGACCCTCACTAAGTAGGTGAGGCTGGCTTTGAACCTGTGCGATCCTCCTGTCTCAGCCTCCCAAGCGCTGGGATTACAAGCATGCACCACCACACCCGGCAAGAAAAATTTTATATATTGTCTTCAGTTAAAGATGGTAAAATTTGTCTTAAAATAAAAATTGACATTTTGCCATCATTAATTTTTGCACTCATTTTAATTTTTCAAAATCAAGTATTATAGTTATATAGTTATACATGTATATCCATGTTTATAGTAGGAAAATTCACCATAGCCAAATTATGGAAATAATGTAGATATCTATCCACAGATGGATGAATTACAAAATTATGAGATATACACACAGTGGAATCCTTTTTTTGTGTGTGGATCTTGGGATGGAACCCAGGGGCATTCGACCTCCATGCTACACCCCCTGCCCTCACTAAGTAGCTGAGGCTGTCTGCAAACCATAATCCTCCGGTTTCATCCTCCTGAATGCTGGGATTGCAAGCGAGTGCCACCATGCCCGGCCCACATTCAATGGAATTCTATTCAGCAATAAAGAACAAAATTATGTCATTTGTAGGAAAATGGATGGACCTGGAGAACATTATGTTAAGGGAGATTAGCCACTCACAGAAAGTGAAGGGTCATATGTTTTCTCTCATATGCAGGGAGCAATTAGGATATAGAAGGAAATTTAGATATAGGAAGAGAAACTCCAGTGGAGTGAGGGAGGTGGTCTTGCGAAGGGTTTGGAGGGCAGGGAGAATTAATGAAGGAATCACTTCCATTGAAGTTATGTGTCATTATTTGAGAATACCAATGCCAATCTCAATATCATGTGTGGAGAAGGGGAAGGAATGAGGAGGGAACAGGGGAGCTCAGCAAGCACCGTGTGTGTGTGTCACTGTCACTCTGAACAGCATTATGATATGAGACTACAGTGCTCTAATAAAAGTGTGAAATGTATAGCAAGACTTAACAAAACAAAACAAAGGCCAACATGACACTAAATCATATTCAGCTGGGCATGGTGGCATACACGTGTCAACCTAATCCTTGGGAGGCTGAGACAGGAGGCCTCAGGAACTTAGTGAGGCTTTCAGGAACTTGGTGAGACCCCATTTCAAAATAAAAAATAAAATAGGGCTGAGAATATAGCTCAGAGGTAGAATGCCTCTAAGTTCCATCCCCAGTAACCCCCCCCAAAAAACACACACACACACACAAATCAAGCAATTGTACTCTGACAGGAGAGAAATAGTACAGCTTAATGTGAAAGAACAGAAAAAGGGATGGGACATGTGGAAGGTTATCTGGGGTACTTCTGGGGAAGATATGTTCCTCTATCTTTCCAAAATGTAATGTAGAATATTTTTTAAAAAGAAGGCATTTATTTTGTATAAGGGCATGTTTTATATTTGTATAAGGAAACACTGGTGAGGTGTATAAAAATTAATAAAGGTATACAAGACACTACCTGCCTTTGCGGTGGTGACTGGAGAAGAGTGAATGGGGCACAAGTGGTATCTTGGACCATTAGTGCTGCTATAACAAAGTGCCATCAATGGGGTCCTGATAGACAATAGAAATCAATTCCTCATGGTTCTGGAGGCTAGGAGTCTGGGATAGAAGAGAGTGCCAGCATGGCCAAGTTCTGCACAGGGCTCTCATTTTTTTTTTTTTTTACTCGAAATTAAACCCAGATATTTTACCTCTGAACTGCACCTCATTCATTCATTCATTCATTCATTTATCCATTTATGTATTTATTTATTAATAGAGGTCTCACTAGGTTGCTGAGGCTATCCTTGAATCTATAATCCTCTTGTCTCAGCCTCCTAAGTACTGGAATTATAAGTATGCCCCACCAAGTCCAGCTGGCAGACTGCACAATCCTTATCTTGTCTTTGCTTGGTGGAGCTAGCTTTGTACCTTTTCTTTTATAAAGGCCCTCCTCTCAGTCAGGACCTGGGAGCCTCCATGACCTAATCACCTACATTTCTTCTCTCATGGTTCAGAAGGCTAAAAGTCAGAAATTCAGGCATCTGCATGTTTTGTTTCCTCTGAAGGCTCTTAGGAGAGCGTTGCCTGTTTCTCTCTACCTCCTGGTCATTGCAGACAATCCTTGGCACCCCTCGGTTGGCAGCTGCAATCTTGTCTCTACCTCTATCTTTCTGTCATTTACTCCTCCACCCTGGGATCTATTCTAATCTATTATATCTCCTGCCAGAGAGAAGTCACATTTACAGGTGGTGGGGGTTAGAATTTCAATGTCTTTGAAATTACAAAGCGTGGTGGCGCACGCTTGTAATCCCCGCGCTTGGGAGGTGGAGACAGGAGGATCTTGCAGGTTCTTAGTCATCCTCGCTGGTTTAAGATTAGACCCTTGTTTCCAAATAAATAAAAAATATATAATAGGCCTGGAAGTGTAGCCCGGAGATAGAAGGGCTTCCAGGAACCCCAGTACCACCACCAAAAAAAAAAAAAAAAAAGAAAGAATTTCAATGTCTTTGTTCAAGAGTAGGAAAGTACACAATGCAACCCATGAAAGGGCTCTTCTGGAAAGTTTTCTTTTTCCTAAGTAAATTATGTAGAAAATACAGTCAGTCTTGGTTTTGACTTTGGATGTTTTCATGCATAGGCTTGTGGCTACCACCTTCCTCCCAGTCTGGTGAAAGGACAATTCCAGGGAAATCACAGAGCGAAGGATCTACTTTAAAAGAGGTGTCAGGTGAGATACTCTTTTTTATTTTCTAAGCCATCTTTAATCAGGATTTCTAGTAGTTGGAGCCAATAACACATTAAATGACAGAATGGTGCTCATATATCTTATCAGTCAGTGAGATGTGTGCAGATACGCTATAGGGTTAATGAAAATATTTCGGGGAATAAAATTGTCACAAGTATTTTTGTCTGCATATATGTATGGACATGTTCATCTATCAGTTCATACTGATATATACTTTCTGGTATAATGCTACTTTTTCACATAGGAAATATCTCATCAAACAAATATGTTTCATGCCTTATAAATTTTTGTAAGGAATTAAAAAGTTTCTCTATAGCGCAACTTAAGATTAATTTGTGATTCCAATGACATTGTGGAGTCTTTCCAAGGTGGAGCTCCACTATCATCAAAAATTCTATAGAAAATTTGGTAACTGTAAAATGTGTAGTGCACTTGGCCATATGCCTGCAATCACTTAGTCTCAAGCACAGAGAAAAGCGAGGAGGATGATAAGGAGGCTCCTGTAATGGTCTCTCAGAGGTGAGAAGAAAAGAGAAGTGCAAGTGGCGTTAGGAGAAAACAGACTTTCAGAGGAGAAATGTAGAGTTCTTGAAATATGATTGGAAAGTGGATATAGACACGGTAGGCAGAAGAACCAAATCTGATGCCAAGTGTTTGAATCACTCAACAATTCCTTAACGTGCTGTCAAAACTAATCAAGCGCACTAGGCATGGGAAATTGATTTGAGAACACTTTGTTTGATGTGATGTTCCAGCTCTTCTTTGATTTTATTTCTTAGATAGTAAAAAGGAAGATCCTTTTATTTTAGCTTGTATGCTAATTTGTGCAATGCTTAGATCCAGGTGGAAGAACAATGAGTCTCTTTTAATCTTCCATTAACTTGGCAAATATCTTTCAAAATGTGTTGATCATTTCTAAAAGTCAAAGTTTTTTCTGGTTTTAATGACTTGTAGACAGTTTGATGGTAGTTCTCCCTAAAGTCGTGAACAAAAGTAGTGTTTTCATAGAAATTACACTGCACATTTAAATAAGTTCCAGCAATATCCACTAATGACTAGTATAATTCTTAAGACTAATGTATATGAAAAAATTTATTTTCATGTAAGTATAATAGAAAGTATCATAACTTATTTTTTCACCTTCATTTTAGCACCTAACTCTATTTTTTTTTTGAGAATTATTAAGAACAGTATCACTGAAACCCAGTAAACATGGATTAGGCACCATTCTATACATATCACCTTTTTTTAAAATTGTGAGAAATACATATAACAAATTTTTATCATCTTAGCCATTTTTAAGTGTACAGTTAAGTGGCATCAAATAGATTCAACATGCTATGGAACCACCACACTATTCATCTCTCTCTGTTTCTCTCTGTCTCTCTTCTCTCTCTCCCTCTCCCTCTTCCTCTCCCTCTCTCTCCCTCCTTCCCCTCCTTCTCTGTCTCTCTCTCTCTCAGTACTGGGGATTGAACTCAAGGGCATTCTACATCCGAGCTACACTCCAGCCTTTTTACTTTTATTTTGAAACAGGGTCTTACTAGGTAGATGAGAATCTTGTTACTTGCTGAGTTTCTCCTTGAACCTGCCATCCACTTGTCTCAATCTCCCAGGTACTGGTATTACAGGCATGGGCTACCACACCCAGGTCCATTCATCCATTTCATTCTATAAAACTAAAATTCTATACCCATTAAACAATTCTCCATTCTTCTCTTTTCTTAACTCCTGACCACTACTATTCTGCTTTTGTCTCTGTGATGTTGACTATTCTAAGTACCTTCTATAAGTCAGTCACACAGTATGTATCTTTTATGACTGGCTTGTTTAATGTAGCATAATATTTCCAAGGTTCATTCATATTATACTATATGTCAGAATTTCTTTCTTGAGGTAGAGTATTATTCCACTGTATTATTTGATTTGTTCATCTCTCAGTGGACATTTGAGTTACTCTCATTTTATCTAGTGTGAATGATGCTGTTATAAACCTGTGTGCACCAATATTTCTTTAATATCCTGCTCTCAATTCCTTTGTGTATATATACAGGAATTGCTTGGTCATATGCTAATTCTATTTTTAATTTTCTTGAGGAACTGCTATACATACTGTTTCCCATAGTAACTATACTATTTTATAATCCCAGTAACATGAACAAAGATTTCAATTTCACCACATTCTTTCCAACCTTGTTATTTATAGTACTTTATTTATTTATTTATTTATTTTACTTTTTTATTTTTTGGTGGTACTGAGGTTCCTGGAAGCCCTTCTACCTCCGGGCTACACTCCCAGACCTATTTTTACATTTTTATTTGGAAACAGGGTCTCCTAAGCCAGCGCGTGCGGCTGGCTTCGAACCTGCGCGATCCTCCTGTCTCTGCCTCCCAAGCGTGGGGATTGCAAGCGTGCATCACCATGCCTGGCCTTTATATTACTTTAAAAGCTATATAATTTATTGTTGCCTTAAGAATTTTACTATATCATTAATTTTCTTGTTTTCTTATATTGTCAACATCGTACCTTCATCTGTCTCTTTTTTGATCAATATAAACATCTATATTGCCCATATTTATAAATGTTTTAATGAACCTTTTTTTCTTTTTCTAAATTTTTTTTATTGGTGCTTTGTAGTCATCCATCTTAATGGGGTACAAGATGTTGGAGGCATACATGTGCACATCACCTAATTAGCCCTTACCCAATTCTTACCTCATTCCTTCCTCCTCCCTCCTTCTCAAGTTTGGCTTAGTGATTGATATTGATATTTTTGTTAATGTACATCATGTGCATTAGAAAGTGTCCCTCTTCCCCTTTCCCATCACCTCATCTTATTTGTTCCTCTATAGTATCTTTTACTTTGTCTAGAATTCCTCCTATGACCTATTTTTTTCCTAGCTTCTGCATATTAGGGAGAGCATCTGATTTCTTAATTTTTATTTTTTATTTTTGGCAGTACTGGGCTTCCTGGAAGCCCTTTTACCTCTGGGCTACACTGCCAGACCTATGTTATACTTTTTTATTTTTGGAAACAGGGTCTCTTAAGCCAGCAGGGCTGGCTTCGAACCAGCGCGATCCTCCTGTCTCCGCCTCCCAAGAGCGGGGATTACAAGCGTGCGCCACCACGCCCATCCTGATTTCTTATTTTTTGTGACTGACTAATCTCACTTAGCATAATGTTCTCCAATTTCATCCATTTCCCTGTAAATGAGGTAATTGTATTTTTTATGGCTGAGTAAAATTTCATTGTATGTAAACATATCCCATAATTTTGTAATCCATTCATCTGTTTCTGGAGATCTTGGTTGGCTCCATAGTTTGGCAGTTGTAAATTGTGCAGCCATGAATATAGATATGCATACATTGGTTTGGTAGTTTGGATTCTATTCTTTTAGGTAGATACTCAGAACTGGTACTGCTGGATCATATGGTAAGTTCATTCTCATTCTTCTGATGATCCTCCATTCTGTTTTCCAAAGTGGTTGCAAAGGAGTTGTAATTTGCAATCCCACCAACAATATTTTAGAGTTCCCACTTCTCCACATCCTTGCCGGAATTGGTGGTTGTTTGTGTTTTGGATGATTGCCATTTTAGTTGGAGTTAGATGAAATTTCAGGGTAGTTTTGATTTATACCTCTCTGATTGCTAATGATGTTGAGCATTTTTTATGCATTTACTGGCCATTTAAGTTTTTTCTTTCATGAAATGTCTAGTTCACTTGCTCATTTTTAATTGGTTTTTTATTAGTGCTGACTTTCTTACATTCCCTTTTTTCTTTTCCTTCCTTCCTTCCTTCCTTCCTTCCTTCCTTCCTCTCTCTCCCTCCCTCCTTTTCTTCCTTCCTTTCTTCCTCTTTTCTTTCTTTATTATGGTACTGGAAATTGAACCCAGGGGCATTCTACCTCTGAGCTACTTCTCCAGCCCTATTTTATTTTTATTCTTGAAACAAGATCTTAATTTGTTGAAGCTGGCTGCAAAGATGCAATCCCACTATTTCAGTCTCCCAACTCCTGGGGTAACAGGCATGTTATACCATGCCTGGCTTCTTTCTCCTTCCTTCCTTCCTTCCTTCCTTCCTTCCTTCCTTCCTTCCTTCCTTCCTTTTATTTTATTTTATTGGTGCACTATAGTTTCACACCATAATGTGGATCATGTTGACAATGGCATATATATATATATATTCACACAGTACCTGCTGCTCTTCCCCCTCCCCACTTCCCCCTTTTCCTCCCTCCAAATACAGTGTCCAGGTTAACAATGTTATATTCACATATATACACATATTTGAATGTAGCCATTTCCCTTAATTAACCTCAGCCATCTTCATGTTCTACCCCTCCTTTCTAGCTTTGCTGAGTTTTCCCCTCCATTATCTGGAGTCCCTCTGATATCCCTAATACTCCCTAGCTTGGGCATATTAGAGAAAATATATGTTCCTTCTTTTTCTGTGCTTGCCTGATCTCAATCTAATGTTCCCCAGGTCTTTCCATCTTCTTGAGAGTGACATGAATTTGTTTTTCTTTATAGCTGAGTAGAATTCTATTGTGTGTATTTCACATAGTTTTGCAATCCATTCATCTGTTAATGGATACCTGGGTTAGTTCCATATTTTGGGTATTGCAAATTGTTCTGCTATGAACATGGGTATACATATGTTACTGTAGTTCTCTAATTTCAACCCCTTTGGAAAAATACCAAGGAGTTGTATAGCCAGATTATATGGTGGTTCCATTCTCAGTTTTCTAAGGAATCTCCACGCTGATCTCCATAGTGGCTGGACTAGTTTGCAATCCCACCAAACAATGGAGAAGAGTGCCTATTTCTTCATATCCTCACCAGCATTTGTTATTATTTGACTTCTTTATGCTTCCCACTTTGATTGGGTATCCACTTTTCCCATTTATTCAACCAATAGTTCCTCAACATTTATTATATGACTGGTATGCCCTAGATTCTAGAGATACAAAGGTCAACAAAGCACAAAAATGTCTTCTTTGATGAGGCTAATGTTAGACTGTGTAGAGGCATATGGTAATCTAAGGAACATACTTAGAATGATACTTGATAAGTTGTATGAAGATTGCTATTTGACTAAAGACCTGAAGGAAGTGAAGGACCATTTGACAGAGGCTCTCTGAAGGGACTGGTATTGCAGGTGAAAGAAAAAGCTTGCATAAAAGCCCTGGTGTAATAGAATACTCTATATTTGATAAAATACCTGAAAAATAAGAAACCTACTTAGTAACTTAAAAGGATAAATCATACAAGGAACATAAAGGAGCCAGTATGGCTAGAACTGAGTGAACTGTGTCACTGTAGAATTTGAGGCCAATGAAGTGGTTGTAGATAAGGAATCATACAGGGCCATGTGACCATTGCAAAGACTTTGAGTGACAGAACAGTTATTGGTGGGTTTTGATTAAGGTTATTTGAATGAGAATATTCTTTCTGCTGTGTGACAAATAGACTTTATAGAGGCAAGAGTGTCAAAGAGTGGCCTGTTCAGAGGCTGTGTTAACTGTGCAGGAAAGAGATGATGTGAGTTCCATTTAGATAGAAGCAATGAGCAGAAGTGTAACAATGATATATGAAGATATTTTTTCCAGACAGAGCTGACACATGACGTATTGATGGATTCACTGTGGAGGTATGCAAGTGCCATATTTTTGAAAAAAGTATGTTTACATATGCTGAATTCTTTTCTAATCTTTTAACTATTCTTAAGCTTGCTCTGAGATTTATTTTTTGTCATTTGTGTTTACCTCAGCCCTCTCCAAAATAGACTATAAAAAAATCATGAGATCCAGTTGGTGTTCCCACCCCTGATTTTATGTGACCATTCTGTGTAATTTGCCTTCTTTAGCCGCTGTCTTTCCCTTAACTTTCCTGACCCTGTGTGTGTAATATAGGGGACATGTCACAGTTCCTTTTGATATGAGGTTCTTCAACTTGTCTAATTTCTCCTTTTAAGTTACTAAGTGGGTTTCATTTTTTTAGGTATTTTATCAGATACTAACTTTCACTTAGGTTTTCCCTAAGCAATTAATATAAAATATTACCAAGTCACTTTTCCCTGTAACTCTTTATGCTCAAGTATTATAAAATTATAATTCTCATTTTCTGAGGTCTCTATTATAGAAAGACCATGTTGAACTTACTCTTCAATTATGGGAATTTTAAAAATAACTGTTGTCAGGTTGGGTGTGGTGGCACACACTTTTAATCCCTGTGCTTGGGAGGCTGAGACAAGAGGATCACACAGGTTCAAAGCCAGCCTCAGGTACTTAGTAAGGCTCTCAGCAACTTAGTGAGACCCTGTTTCCAAATAAAGTATAAAAATGGTCTGAGAGTATAGCCCGGAGGTAGAAAGCTTCTGGGTTCTACCCCCAGTACCACAAATAAAAAAACTATTGTCATTATTACACTATTTAAAATATTAAAATTATAATGCAAACAATAAGAATATATATATATATATATATATATATATATATATATATATATATATACATACTTATTTCAACAGTCTAATGGACCTGCTCGAATGAGTTATCTTTAATATTAATAATGATCTAAGAGTAGATGATAAGCAGTGAGGCTTTATTATGTCTCAGAAATTAAATGCTACCTACAATATAAATATTGGCTTTCTGTTGCACAGGGCAGAAAGTCTATCATCCATTGAAGAACCATTGCTTGAGCAATGGTTACCTTCTCTGAGTCATAGTTTCAACTTTAATAGCACTTAGATTATTACCATACACAATTATTATAGACATTAAATGAATTGTCATATAACATCTAATCTGATCAAGAGTTATTAAATTCCTTCATTAAGGATTGTTCTAGGTGTTAGAGAACTAGAAATAGATAGGATAGCTTTTACACTTGAGTAGAATCCAATCTGAGTGACAAACCTTAAAACTAACTGTCACTAAACATTTTATAAGTATTCTATTAAAAATCAGCAGAGCTGGAGGTGAGAGGAGTAAATCAAAATCTTCCTTGAGGTCATGACTGTTGTTGAGTCTTAAAGTCCCAGCACCTGGGATGCTGAGACAGGAGAATTTTAGGTTCGAGGCCAGCCTCAGAAATCTAGTGAGACCCTGTTTTAAAAAATAAAATATAAGGGGCTAAGTGTAGCTGAGAGGTAGACTATCCCTAGATTCAATCTCTAGCACCCTACCCCCAAGGATGATGATGATGGTGAAGTTGCAAGGCTGAGATAAAGATTTAGGTAGTAGCTTATAAAATAACGTAATCTGAACTGAAAGTCAGATTTATTATGAATCACTCTAAGCAGGAACTTATCAGAATTGTATTAGATTTAAAAGGCTACCTAAGAGCTGGGCATGGTGGTGCATGCTTGTAATCCCAGCATTCAGGAGGCTGAGACAGGAGGATCACGTTTGCTGACAGCCTCAGTTACTTAGGCTCTTCGCAACTTAGTGAGATCCTGTTTCAAAATGAAAGAAATAAAAAATAGGGCTTGGAGTGTAGCTCAGAGGTAGAATTTCCCCAGTACCATTATAAAAAAAAGGCTACCTTAGACCAGTGAAGAGGATTGGTTTGAGGGAGGTTGAGCTACAGAATAGGAAGAATTCTAACAATGTAAATCAAGAAAAACAATGAGGTCTTAATTAAGCAGCAGTTTAAGATATGGATTTAATTTGAGGTAAACATAGGAATTAATAGATTGATCATGATGACTAACCAAATGCCTCAGCATTTTTGTTTTAGACTCTGGAGAGAAGGTGCTATTCATGAAAATGTAGGAAATAGAGGAGAAATTAGAGTATAGAGACAGGTTTTGTTTTCAACACGTTGAATTTAAGGACCCATAGAACATGCAGTGATTTGGGATGAAAAAAACTACAACAGTTTTTTAATATGGTCCTGAAGACTGCATGGTCATGTCTCTCCCTTTCACATCAGGCACATCCATATGACTGTGCTCCCTAATGCTTTCAGGCAGAGCAACAAGGGCATTCTTCCACGCCGGTATCTACCATCACCAAGTATCCATACATAATAGTCCCTCAACCTGTATTACCCTTCCTTTCTTTCACTGCTCAGTTTATTCCTACTCCTATTTTTTAGCTCCACTTCAGATGTAATTCTTTGGAGAAGTTTTCTTGACCTCTATAACAAGCTCAAATTGAGTTAAATTTCATAACACTCTCAAGTCCCTCAAGACTATACTTAGTGTGAAAGAAGCAGATACTGAAACAAAGACAAATAGATGTTGAGCTGCCAAAGTACAGCACATTTTCTTACATCTTTTATCTTGTTCACTGTTGTGTGTCTAGTTTCTAGGTTCCAGGAGTTCCTCTTTCCAACCGTATGATTTTTCAGTGCAATAGAAATCCAAGGAGAGATACTGGATCTGATAAATATCTCAAGAGAAGCAATGAAAGGATTTGATGACTGAAAGGGTATGGGTGCTACTTCTAGAAATTTTTTTCTTCCTGGGTAACTAGAAGAGTATTAATAGCATAAACAAAAATAGGGGAATCAGGAAAGTGAGTTGTTTTTTCAGGGAAGATTATTAAAAATAAATGTGAACATAGAAAGGATGATAAAGAACTCCATGCTAGCTGTGATATTGATAAATTCTAGCAACTTCACTTATTTATTCAAATTTAATAAAATCTTTGTAGGTTGTTAATGATTCCTTTCTTCACTGAGGTATATTACTGATAGACAAGGAAGGTCTTTGTATAAAATCAGTGGCTGCTTGTAGCTTTCAACTTCCTTTTTTTCAAAAAATCAGATCTACAATAGAAAATACTAGTTGAATGAAGCTATTTTGGGCAACAATTTTATTTTCTTTTACAATTGGTAGTATTAATTAACCTATTAGGCAGGTTATTCTGATGCAAGTTATTAGGATACATTAGTAGTTTTATTGCACTGTGATGTGCTCAACTTTTCCAAACACTTCTTAAGAGTTCACCCATAATGCCACTACCTAATTAGACTCCAACAGCATTGGGGAAACTTTTTTGTTAGATAATAAGTGTTATGATAGATAAACTTTGACATAGAAAGACTAGAGACTTGACTTAAAAGAAAGATTATCTTGTAATTTAATATGCTCATTAATCTGTAGCTAATGCTAATTTTAGACCAAACCTATTTTGCTGAAGTATTAAAGATTAATCAAGCAATTACTTTTTATTTTTTTAATTTTTTATTGGTGCATTGTAGTCATACATATTAATGGGGTAAACGATGGTGGAGGCACACATGCACACATCACTCATTTAGTCCTTCCCCAATTTCCACCCCATTCCCTCCCTCTTACCTCCTTTTCATGTTTGGCTTAGTGATTGATTTGATATGTTTGTGAATATATATAATATACATTAGGGATTTCCCTCTTCCCTGCTCCTATCTCCCTCAGTTAGGATGCTTTATTTGCTCATCCATTGTATCTCCTTCTTTTAGAGTTCCTCCTATGACCCATTTTCTCCCTAGCTTCCACATATTAGGGAGAACATCTGATGTTTTACTTTTTATGACTGACTAATCTCACTTATTGTAATGTTTTCTAGTCCCATCCATTTCCCTTTAAATGTTGTAATTTTATTCTTCTTTATGGCTGAGTAAAATTCCATTGTGTATGTATCCCATAGTTTTGTAATCCATTCATCTGTTAATGGACATCTTGGCCGGTTCCATAGTTTGGCAATTGTGAATTGTGCAGCTATGAACAGATTCACATGCATTAGTTTGGTTTCCATTCTTTTGGGTAGATAGCAAAAGAATTGCTGGATTATATGGTAGGTTAATTCCCATTATTTTGAGGATCCTCCATACTGTTTTCCAAAGTGGTTGCACAAAGGTGTCAAAAATCAATTGGCCATAAATGTGCGGATTTGTTTCCGAGTCTTCTATTCTGCCCCATTGGTCTATGTATTAGTTTTTGAGCCAGTACCATGCATTTTATTTTTTATTATTATGGCTTTGTAGTATAGTTTGAAGGCAGGTATTTTAAAGCCTCCTCCATGGTTTTTGTTGCTGAGGACTACTCTGGATATTCTATTTTTTATTTGTTGTTGTTCCAAATGAATTTAAGGACTGATTTTTCTGTGCTTGTGAGGAATGACCTTGGTAATTTAATGGGTATCGTATTGAATACATAGATCAATTTTGAAAGCATGGCCATTTTGATGATATTTATTCTGCCTGTCCAAGAACATGGAAGATCTTTCCATCTAAGCAATTACTTTTTCAAGGGAGAACAATGACTTAGAAAGGCCATAGGTGGGGCTGTGATTCAGGTCCAGTCTAGCTATCAAAGTTACTGGCCTTAGGATAACAAAATAAATAAATCAATAAATCTGTAGCTGTGTGTGCTTGTTTACATCTGTGTGATACATGCAAGTGTGAGTGTATGCTTTTATTTGTACTTGTACAACTAAGTCTTTTGTATGAAAACATAGGTGCATAAAATTTCTGTAACATACCAGATAATACTTATCACTAGAAATATGATATATATTATTAGTAAAAATTACCTTCAAAATTTATGTAACTTTTCTACCAATAACCTGAAAACAAAGGGGTTTTCAGGTTATGGTAATGGTAATGGTTATGGTAATAGTAATTTCATAGGATTTTTAAATATTGCCTTTACATATAATGCTTACTTTCACTACATTCCTCTATGTTTTGGGAAATGGTTCATTTTAGATACATTCAAAGATAAAATAGTCATGATCATACTTACTGTCATTAAATAAAACTTACCAACCAAAGTTTGGAGTAATGTATTTCGTAATTTTCAGAAACTAGCCACAGTGTTTAAAATTCATGAGGATTTGGTGATAAGTGTGATTAAGTTACTATTGAAAATTAGTTTCAAGGGAAACTACTATAACTTTCTAAACAGATTATCAAACTCTGATCCCTAAGTATACATTCATTTATTTAACAAGTATCTGTGGGCACATATTAGAAAGTAAAATACTTATTTGAATAGACTTTAATCTATGGATTTTTCTGTTTTAAATATTTTTTTTACTAATGACTTATCTAGCACCTGCTAGAGATTTGTATTTTCCTTGTGTATTATGAGTTTTTCCCACCAGTATTAGATGTACCAGACCTAATGGGAGCTATAATAATATTAGAATTTGTAGAAGAAATACAGAATAAATTGATGTGTTCTTTAACATTCATAATCAGAATTCTTTTTATTAATAAGTAGGATTTTTTATTATGTATGCATTTATATATTCATGGATTTCCTACACATATATTTTAAAATGTAATTCAAACCTAGAAATATTTTTTGGTTCTTTTAGAAATTTTTATCATATTTTAAAACATATTAAAAACCATTTGTGATTCCTTTAGCTGCAATATAGATTATTAAGCATAAATATATAATCATGAGAATATGTATTAAGTAACATTTTTTACCATAAACGAGGGAAATAGATATCAGGATTTATTTGTATAAACTATTCTTGGATTGCATTAGTAGTGGATTTAAAAGTGAGGAGGGTAAAGAAGAGCAAGGTTATTCAAGGGTCTCAATAGTTAAATATCTTATAAAGAGAATTCTTTCCTACACATGTTCTTCCTCGCTGCACATTGCACACAGATGATTCTAATCACTGTTATTCAAATCACCTGATGCCTCAATTACCTGGGCTTCAATGAGCACATTCTAAACGCCAGAGCACCTATATGCCTACTCTGATAATAGGCTGCCAATTAAGTTATCTTTCTCTGGAAACTTATTATGGCAGCTCAGTGAATTTAATTTCATTAGCGCCCTTATATCATCATAGATTGGGCATTGCTGACACTGCATGAATATAACTGCTAAGCTATAAGAGTATCTGCTCCAACACAATGGCCTTGAAATTAATAAAGAAATCTGTAGATGTGTGTGATAGTTTACATGTGTGAAGCATGTAAGTGTGAGTATATGGGTTTGGGCATATGTGTGCAGGTATATTTTGTATAAAACTCTAGATGGGTAAAATTGCCATAATACAAAAGGAGAGCACAAATACCTACACAGTAGATATACAGATGATTAGAAAAACTTGGCTTAGAAAGCTAATGCCATTTTGCCACCATGAAAAACCATATCAGTTATAACTGTAGTCAGTATTACCATAATGTGAAGCATTCCCAGGCCAAAATGTACTATGTTAAAATTATCTCTAAATTATCCTGTTTACTTAGGTTTATTCCAAAGAGGTGCTTAAAAACCAAATTAAGATTTCAAAAAATTTAATATTTTAAAAATTCTAAAAGAATTTTTAAGAATGACCAAACCCTCGCTTTATGATTGGATGTATTTATACTCAGAAAGTTGAGCACAAGGTTACACAAAAATTACAAATGTGGAGATTTCAATGTAAATTGGAAACATACATTTTTATTCATTCTTACTTGATCCTTACTTTAATTTATTCTTCTGAGAAGCTGGTGAAAGCCACTAGAGAATAATCTACTTACACTATTTCTTCTCAGTGTGATGGTGAAGATCAGGATGACAGGCATCATTTAGATGGGGTCAGAAACTTGTTTATATTACTCATCCTTGTGAAAATCTCTTGACCATGTGAAGCAACAATTTCCTTATAAAACAGGAATTGAAATAAGTACCTTAGATCTGTTATGAGAATTAAGTAAGGCAACAAATACAAAGTGTTTTGGCATAGTGTCTGGGAAATAGCAAATTTTCAGTAGATAATTTTTATTTCTATGACTATTTATAGTTTAAATTATTTTTAAATTGTTGAAGTTCTACAGATTCTTCTTAGTCATTCTTATGTAAAACTAACTTGTGCTGATTTGTTAAATAATTTATATTAGCACCATTATTATTACAATTAGGTTTTTCCTTTTACATATGTTTATGTTTTCTTGATATAAGGTACTAATGAAGAAGGTTGTTTCCCACAGAATGTGTACTGTTTTAGCATTTTATTTTGTTTATGAGTTTTTAAATTTTCTTTGACATTTCAGCTCTGTTTCTGTTTTTGTTTTTTCCAGTAAATTTCCTAGCTGGTCATCTTTATGTTCAGTTTTTTTTCTTCTTCTATGTTACAATGAAAGGAAGGTACTTAAAATAACTTTGGGAGGAAATTGAGTAAATTCCTAGCCAGTTTTCATGTAAAAAGAAACTGATTGTCACTCTTTTATTGTCCCACCTTCGGTTGACATGTAGACTCTATGATGTTTTCAGGTTAAACCATTAACTTACTCTCTTGGTTGTCTCAGTTCAATATATTCTTATGCCTTAAGCTATTCACAATATTCTGAGTTAGCCATTTTACATCCAGTATTATCTAGGCTATACTTCACCTTTTTTATATAATTTATTTCTATGTAATATTTTAAATATATACAACTACAAGCAAAGAAACTTTACAATAAAAGAAAACATGTAAGAGAAAGACATTTCTAAAGATGAGCACAAATTCTTTAAATTTGAGGCTAATTTTGTACTATTGTTATCTTAGATAACTAAACTAAACTGAAAATATTTCAGTGTTACTTTTTGCCAGGCTCTGCTGGCCCTACTTATTATAAACAGGTTTTCTAAAACATGAGTCTGAATATATTTAGACATGGTCTAATAATGTAGGCATGCAGCATTGCCAAATCATTTCTCAAATAAATAACTTTACCATATGCTTTAAAACATGGCACAATCTTGCCAAGGCAGAAATTCCTTTCATTGTGGAAAATAGAGGAGATCTGCAATGCTAGATTGTGAACCACCCTTGTCTGCAGGACTACATTTTCTCTGCTGTAATTAAAGCAGTGCAGGTCAAGTGGTCCTAATGCCAATTGGCATGGCTGAAACTAGAATAAAGCTAGGAAAATAATGACAGGCACATTGGTTTCTACCAAGCTGTCATCTTAAAGGCATTGTGTGAAATATTGTTTTGTAAAAAAAAAAAGTGTCTTGAAAAAGCTCTAAGCGGAAATCAAATGCTTATCAGAGAAATTGGGGAATATGATGTCGTGGGGAAACAGAAGAAGCTGTTTCCTCATCAGATTTGGCTTTATTGCCTTGTGCTTAGAAACTCTTGTAATGCAAGTCGTGCAGAACACAGACAAGAACAAAAATATTGATCCCGCTAGGCTGTTTCTCTTTATAACCATTTCATCAGTAGTGATTTAGGACTCTATTTCTTTCAGTTTTCAGCTGTTTGAGTGTTAGAGGGCATGTCAGTACTATTCATGGGACTGGTGGAAACATACTTTACCTAATCTTGATTTATGCCCCTAAATTTGTAATGGACTGGCCTTCTTCACTCTGCGGAATCTCTCATGCTTCCATCAGTGCTCATGCATGAAAAGCTGAATTCTGCCTAAATTCCCCCTGTGGCCATACAGTATATGGAACATCTGACTATTATTTTTAAAAATAGGGGGATACCCAAATAATAGAGAAGCAAACCAAGTCCCTTTTATGAAAGCAATATTAAATGTTGATAGTAAAGGTAACGATGGTATTTTCTAATATATACTTAATTTCAGACTTCTTTTCATGTTTGACCTACATTTTATGGTAATATGGACCAGTGATGTTGGGATTCATTCAGACCTCATAAAGATGAAAATGAGGTATTGAATCACTCTAAAGCACAGGAAGTAAGCATAGTAGAGCCAAATTTCAGCTTTGTACCTACTATACTGGATAATTAGGAAGAATTGAGTTCATTCTATGGAAGATTTCCTGAGGATCATAACACGAGGTGTTCCATAACTCTGGTAGGAACTTGCTATATGTCTTTGAGGAAGAAAAGCAGCTATACTCTATATTGAAATAATCATTACATAGAGACTTTGATTTGGAGTGTTATAGAAATTCCAAGAGAGAAAAAAATAATTTATCTGACCAGAGACATTTTAAAAATATAATTTTATAAAGTAAAAACAAAAGAAATTAAAAATAGAGAATGAAAGATGATTGTGTACACATGCATGCATGTGCGTGCACATACACACACACACACACAAACACACGCGCGCACACACACACACACCTTCCAAATCTTGTATGTGCCAGAAACCTGGATATCACTCATCTGCCACATTGAATCAGTTCTGAAATTAGTTTTTTTTTCTATTGCTTCAGTAGTTGTTAAACCCATTCCTAGTCTCCTTTAATCTCCTCAGAGCTGCTTTAGATTGGGACATTAACATCCTTCACCAGGGGAACTGATGATTGGCAAACTCCTATCAGCCAGCCACCTCCCTTCCAGTCTCTTCACCATGGCTGAAGGGACTTTCCTAAAGCGCACCTGGGACTATGTTATTTTTTTTACTGAAAATTCTTCATAGGCACTCTGTTATTTTCAGAATAAATCTAGTTGTTTTTGCACAGCTGGTCGGGACCCCCTACATTGTTTGGCCTCTGCTTCCCTCAGAGTTTCACCATTTCTATTCTGTGGTCTGCCATTCCCAGGCACAGGAATCATTCACTCTGTTCTAGACCCTGGACCTTTTCAAGAGCATATGCTCTCCCTATTCTGTTTCATGTCTTCCTTTAGTTATGAAATCCAGTGTCTCTTACCCTGGGATCTCTCTCATACCCCCTCTAGAAGGCTGTGGGTGTCTTTGCTGTGTGTTCTTTCTTACGGCATCTCATGCTTGTACCTGCTACGGTGTAGAAATACAGAACCAGCCTATAAATTTTTGTTTCCTTCACAAGACTGCAAAGTCCTTGATAATATCTCTGTCTTGTCAACATTTTCTCTCCTCCTACATATTAGAAAATTTTTGTTGAATGAATAAATGTTAAACCATTCTATAGTAGTCTAACCAGTCAGACCACAACTTCTCTGGACTGACACACAGAAAGACAATGTGAAATGCACTGACATGGTCTAAGTTATCACGGGCTAGTGGAGAAGAAAGTTTATAGAAAGACACGGGTACAGAGTTTTGAATAAAAAAGATATGTAAAGTGAGGCAAGAGAAAATTCAGGGAGAGACATCAAGAAATGTAGAGCACAGTGTACATTCTGAGGAAATTCCCCACATGGATCTGAAATGACAGGCACAGCTGTGGAAGTATCTTTCCCTCTCAGGAGACTAAATGGGACTAATGTATAATTATCGCAGTTTTAAAATAAGATATGTGAACACTGCTGCAACCTATGGCCATCTGCATTGAAAGAGGAAAAGTAGCATCTGCACTATTCTCTACTCTGCTTAAACTGAATTTGTATAAAATCTATATAAAATTCTGCTTGCTTGCCTTTTTTGGATGTGTAGTAATTTAAGTGAAACTTGTTCCTTTCTATTCCAATTAGGACCCCAAGTCTTTTCTTTTGGGTTTCAAATTTGGCCCATGATTTCTGCCCCAGGAACTGTGGCCACAATTTTCCCTTTTGCTGGAAATATTGCCTGGTACCTTATAGCACTCTAAGACCCCACACTTCCCTGCAACCCACCATAAGAGGCAGTGAATGACATCTACTCTGTGACACACATGGAAATGAGCAACTGAAAATTGCCACCGCTACCTTCAGATTGAAGACTGAAGCAGGGCAAATAGTATTTGGAGTTGATATTGTATTTAACACTGAATAAAAGGCAGATGAAACCTTTAATGAATTCTTATTTTCTCATGTCTTTAAATTTACATCTTGCTAAAATAAAGAAGAATCGCTTTATTTTCTGCCTTACTGAGACCATAAAGCATGATCCGCCTATGGTTGAGACATGGGGCCCTCGAATAAGCTGCCTGTGGATGAAGCTCAGCTCCTTAATTGCTAGCAATAAGAGGAAAGGTTTTTTTTTTTAAATTTCCTTGTCTGTAAAATGGCACCATAGACAATAATAGCACTTTTTTTAATCTAATGTTCTTGTAAAATAAATTAAAAAATATGTTTAAAATGTTTAGATCAGAGCTTGGAACAAAAGATAATGTTATTCTGTTTGTTGTTGCTGCTGCTGCTGTTGTTACTAGTGATACTTGCATTATTTTGTGATCTGGCTGTCCTACAGTAAAGGCATCAGGAAAGGCATTTTTTGTGTGGAAGTGGTGATAAAAAGAGGAAAAAGCTTTTTAGATAGAGCTAAGAGCAGATGGGAAGACTAGAGCCAATAGAAACCATGTTGTGTTCAAAAAAATGAAATGAAACCTATCTAGCAGGTATGTCTGGAGCAAAGAAATTGGTACAGAATTATACCACAGAGAAGAGTGGAAGCTGGATGTTTTATGGTCTTGGAGATTACACTCAAGCATTTGATCCTTATTCCAGGATTAATAGAAATGTTTGAAAGGTTTTAGTGATCATGTTGATAAATAACAGAATGGCTAGAGATAGTGTGCAGCCTAGAGTAGACAGTTGAATGCTATTACAAAGGTTGAAGAAGACTGATGTAATGTGATATGATGGGATGGATATCTGTACCTAACAGGACAACAGGTAAAGGTATCAACTGTAGTAAGACTTTAAACTTAAGAATTTGTTTGAATTTAAAACCCAATGTTGAGCAACTTGAGCCATCTGAGAAACAAAGAATGTAAATAAGTACTATACAGAATCTACCAGAGTTATGATTTGTATACAGAAGTAAAATGTAAATATCCTAATAGAGTTTCACTTACTTGGAAAGTCAACCCATTTTTAAGAGTCAAGAGTTCAGGGTTTAAAATAAAATCTAGAGGACACATGATTTTTTCCCCCCAGTTTATCAATTATTTTAATAGAAAATGCAACCATCACTCAACTAATAGACCCTTTCTGACTTTCAAAATGCACATGACCATACAACCCCCAAAGCAGGGGGGCTTTTCCTGCCCTAAATATGTAAGCTTCACATATTGAGGATGCCAGAAATTATAGTCACACTCAATTCTCCATTTTGCCTTATTTTTTCTTTTTCTGTAGTTGTGATCCCAGGCAAACCTTATAAATCACAGTCTTTATTTTCATAGTGAAAGTGGGGAATGACAATAAGTGCGATATTTTGTAAACCTTGGAGAATATGCTATTTGTACAAGTTTGAGAGTGGCTTCAAAGTCTTGTAGGGTAAGTAGAGCATCCACCTTGCAGCTCTCCTCAGGCTGGCCCCTCTACCCATATTCTGTTCCCCGTGTTGGCCTCCAACAGCTCTTCAGAGGCCTCTTCTGTGCTTTTCAGACACTGCTGCCTCTTCCCATCATGCACTTCTTTGCTTTTTACAGTGACTTATCTATCCCTGCAACAGGATCACACAGTTTTTATTACTGAAGCTATAAGAAGTCTTGAAATTAGATGGATAAAAATTTCTCTCATTTCATTCTTCCCCCTCCAAAATTGTTTTAAAGTATTTGTTTTTTGACTTTACATATACATTTTTAAATAACCTTGTGTACCCCTACCAAAAATATCTTACTAGGATTTTGATAGGAATTCCTTTAAACCAATATATCAGTAATCAACTGACACAGTTGCAGAAATCCTTACTTACTGAAGACAAAGCTGCTGCTTAAGCCTGGCAAGGACATATTATATACCAGATGTGAATATATTCCTTAGCTGTTCTGTAAAGATAAGTCTTGTTGAGTAGCCATTAACATTAAACTGAAAGAAATAGGATTTAAAAAATTAAAATTCCTGTTTAGTCTGCTAGGTTACTAAAACATCTCATTTCGGAAATGTCTCCCTGAATGCAAGTTTGTCAGATGCCTCCCAACTTCAAATCCAGAGTTGGATGGACAAGGAGATAACACTTGAAGGATAAAGCATTGACATTTGTGAAGAGAAGTGCTGGCACGATAGTACTTCTTTGCCTTTTCTCACAAGAATGACCTAATTACATCTTTTATTTGATTTCTTGTAATTCAATATGCAAATTGGAGGGAGCTAGCAAATTTTACAAGGCAGTGTCCTTATTTCAGTGGGATAATGATGAATCATGCTGAAATAATGGGAGGTTCCACTTCATTACACAACTGTTTGTCATTTTTAACATTCTGTAGAAAATGTATGAGACATGTGGCATTTGAAAGAGGAATTCACTGCATCCTTATCTGACTTCCAAAGACCCTTTGAAGCAATTGTGTGTTGGCCTCAAGTATGAATCCATTGACTAAATTTTATTTTTATTGAGACTAAATGAATATTTGATATTCTTAGCTATTTAATATTGTCAAGAGAAAATGTTTTTTCCATTACCATTTATTTATAGTCAAAATATGAACACTTTGCATTCATTAAGGTGTCATAAGCAGTGGTCAATTGTGCACAACAAATTCCTTTTTTAGGTACAAGGCTAATAAAAGCTAGGTGCACATACTTATGACAGTTGATAATCCATAATGGACCTCACACAATATAATTATAAAATTATATTACCGAGTGGTTTTATTAACCAAGTTTTTAAAATTAAAATGTAATTTATATTGGGGTTAATAATTCTAGCTGTGTAGAGATAATGCAATATAAGTAATTTTTTTCACTCTCTGAACCCCTCCAGCACTTAATTTTCTACTTGTAGGAGTATCTGTGGGTCCAAGGCAATTGCTATTTACAGCACCTACATGATAAAAAATAGCTTAAAACCTTGCTAACTCACACTAACTGAAAGGAAGGTCACTGGTACTTGATGTAAAATGTGACTTATAGTATATTTCAAAAGAAATATAGCTTTACTTCTTTGGGCTATAATGAGTAACTGCTGACTGAGAAAGGAAAGGATGAAGCAGAACACTTATTTTAAAAATGTCTACTTGCGTTTTTCAAACAGAATTTTTCAATATTATTTTTAATGTAAATCTATTGATATCATGGTGCTATAAAAGTAGTTTGCTGCCCTTTAGTTAACTATGCTAAGTATTTGATGTTTACGCTATTCTGTGCTTATCAAATTTTATTTTACAGAAATCACAAAAGTAAATTCTAGCTCAACAGCCTGCTTTGCATTCATGCTCATTCATTATCCAAGTACTGAAATTGTATAGATGCTGTGCTAAGTTTTTTTTTTTTTTGAGGGCTGCATATATTGCTTACGAAAATACTCATGCAAGAATGAAGGCATTTGTAATTCTTTTGAAGGGTTATAAAATGTTTTTGAGCTCTATATGTTATTTGATTCTGACAACTCTATAAAAGATGCTTATGGAAAGCATTACAGTGCTCATATCTAAAGAAATTTTAAGAAATGTTATTGGGAAAATTTTAATTTGGAACAGACATTGATAAAGAAAAATGGCCTTTAATGTATAATATATAAGTACAGAAATAAGATGTAAAAAAGTTATAAAATTTAAAACCCAATGGCACTAAGGACTGGGGTAGGAGAATGTCTGTCAATGGATGTATATTGTCATCAGGTTCTTTCATTATTCAAAATAGAATATTATTTGCAAATAGATTGTGGTAAGTTAAAGATGTAATTATAAGGCCAATAGCAACAACTAAAATATAACACAAAGTAGTAAAAATACAATAAGGATAAAATTGGTATTTTTTAACTTTTATTGGTACACTATAGTCTCACAGCATAATGTAGTTCACAGTGATAGTGATATACATGCTCACAATACCTGGTGAACTTTCCCCTGGATCTCTACCTACTCTCTTATACCCCATAAAAGATATTGAGATTGCACTGGTAGTCTCACATATATACGTAATGTCAATGGAATTGATTCCTTGATTAATTCTCTATCCTCTGCACCCCTTTGTCCTCCCCTAGACCACCTCCCCCATTTCACTGGGTTTCTCCTCCATTATCTGAAGTCCCTTTCGTAATCTGATTACTCTCTAGCTTTTTCATATGAGAGAAAACATGACCCTTTGCTTTCTGTGACTTGCTCATTTAACATAATACTCCCCAAGTCCCTTGGTTTTTCTGTAAATGACATAATTTTGTTCTCTATTGCTGAGTAGAATTCCACAGTGTGTATTTTCATAATTTTGTGATCCATTTTTGTTAATAGATACCTATGTTGGTTTCATCATTTGGCTATTATGAATTATGCTGCTATAAACATAGATATACATGTATTACTATAATATTCTAGTGTCAGTCCCTTGGAAAAGATACCAAATAGTGATATAACTGGATCATATGGTGGATCCATTTCCAGTTTTCTGAGAAATCTCTACACAGACCTCCATAGTGGCTGTACTAATTCCACAAACAATATAGAAGAGTTCCTATTTTCCCACATCCTGGCTATCATTTACTTTTGTTTGACTTTTTTGATGATTGACATTCTAATTGGGGTTAGATAGAATCTCAGTGTAGTTTTGATTTGCATCTTCCTGATTGCTAATGTTGAACATTTTTTCATGTATTTATTGTTCATTTGTATTTTTTGTAGTGTTTGTTTAGTTCAATTGCCCATTTCTTCTTTTAGTGTTAAATCTTTTAAGTACTTTGTATATTCTAGATATTAGCCCTTTATCAGAGGAATCACTGGCAAAGATTTTCTCCCATTCTGTAGGTTTTCTCTTTAGACCCCTGACGGCTTCCTTTGATGAACCGAAACCTTTTAGTTTTATGCCATCCCATTTATTAATCATTATTTTAATTTCCTGAACTTTGAGTGTCACATTGAGGAAGTTCTAACTGTGCCTATATGTTGGAGTGTTAGACCTATGCCCTCTTCTAGTAATTTTATAATCTTTGATCTAATTCTCAGGTCTTTGATTGATCTTCAGTTGATTCTTGTGCAGGGTGAGAAGTAGGAATTTAATTTCACTTTTTTACAAATGATCAACTAGTTTTCCCAACACCATTTATTGAAAAGGCTTTCTTTTCTACAATGTATGTTTTTGACATCTTTGTCAAAAATCAATTGGCTATGAGCATGTGGCTTTATTTCTGGATCTTCTATTCTGTTCCATTGGTCTATATGTTTGTGGGGTTTTTTTTGGCCAATATCATATTGTTTTTATTACTATTGCTCTGTAGTATAATTTAGAGTCAGAAATATTCATCATGCCTCCTGCATGATTCTTATGGCTGAGAATTGCTTTGGATATTCTGAGTCTTTTGTTTTTCCATATCAAATTTAGGACTGAGTTTTCTAGGTCTGTGAAGATTGATATTGGTATTTTGATTGTATTGACTCTGCACATCATTTTTGGTAGAATGGCCATTTTGATAATATTTATTCTGCCTACATAAGAGCATAAGAAATCTTTCTATATTTTAAGATCTTCAATTTCTTTCTTTAATGTATTATAATTTTTATTTTAGAGGTCTTTTACCTCCTTGGTTAGATTTCTTCCTAGGTATTTTATTGTGAATGGTTATTGTGAATGAAACTATTCTCCATATTTTTTTTCCAGTGGACTCATGATCATGATTGGCATATAGAAAATCTACTGATTTTTAAAAATTGATGTTGTAGCCCACTACCTGCTGAATTTGTTAATCAGTTTTAGGAGTATTGGGGTTTGTATCTTTAAAAAACTCAATTAATACAATGAGGGCAGAATAAGATAATAAGTTAGCAAAGAACAGATGGCACAAATAGAACAACAGAACAAAATGGAAGACCAGCTTAATAAATAAAACTTTATCCATATTTATAACTGCATTATGCAATCTAAATACTATAATTAAAGTCAGAGATTATCAGATTATACTTTATATAAAAGTGAAAACAAACTAGATGCTTTCATTTAAAATTTCACTTTTATTATAAAGACACAGATAATAAAATGTAGATGATAAACCTGAAAAGCTACCTACTTTGTAAGTATATTACTTTTATAGACTATAAACCCTAATCATTAAAATCTATTGTCTATTTAACAACACATAAAATATACTTTAGGACAAAATATATCTAATGATCACTTATAGCAAAAATATTAATGTTAAACCACATGGAGACCATAGCAAAGTCTGGAGGAGGGAAGAAGCAAATTCTCTAAAACACGCAATGTACTTAAACATATCGAAGTCAACCACTAAGCCAAGCAAGGGAAGGAGGGGTGGGGAGGGAATCGGATGGGAATTGGGTAGGGGTTAAATCAGGGATGTGTACATGTATGTACACACAACACAAGTTTTTTACCCCAATATATGAATATAATGTGCCAATAAAAAATTAAAAAAGAAGTGGAACCATAAAAACCCTCAAAGTTGTGAAATAGCAACAAATAAATCTACAATTTAAGATTTTTCTCTGAATAATCATTGATTGGGAGAACCAAAAATTATAAAGGAGTTAGAATATTTGATTAAGACTATCAACCAACTTCATGTAAATAGTTATTATTGGATACTGTATCCAAGAGGACTACAATACACCAATAAAAATTTAAATAAATAAATACAAATATATGCAGAACACTGCTATAGTATATTTATTTATTTTAATTTTTATTGGTGCATTTTAGTCATACATTAATGGTATACAAGATAGTGGAGACATACATGCACACATAACTCAATTAGCCCTTACCCAATTCCCACTATATTTAGAAAAACAGGATGCTCAAAACATTTAAAATATTTGAAGTCATAAAGATTATGTATTCTGCTCACAAAAATATTTAGGTTGACAAAAATAATGTAAATAAAATTTCTTCATGTTTTTATTGAACAACTTTAAATTTAAAATATCACAAGTAAAAGTAGAGAATCTTTTGAACTGAATGACAATGAAAACACAATATATTAATTTTTAATGGAGCCAAACCAATACCTAGAAGGAAATTTAAGCTTTAAAGGTTTATATTAGAAAGAAAAATGTTAGCTGGGCTTGGTGGCACATGCTTGTAATATCAACATTTGGGAGGCTGAGACGTGAGAAATGCAGTTTGTGAACAGCCTCAGCTACTTAGTGAAGCCCTCTGCAACTCAGTGAGACCCTGTTTCAAAATAAAAAATAAAAAGGGATTTACAGATTCAATATAATAGTCATTAAATGACCAAGATCATTTCACACAGAAATATAAAAATCAGTCCTTAAATTCGTTTGGAACAACAAAAAACCCAGAATAGCCAAAGTAGTTCTCAGCAACAAAAACCATGCAGGAGGAATCACAATACCTGACTTTAAATTGCACTACAAAGCCATGGTAATAAAAACAGTATGGTACTGGCACAAAAACAGATACATAGACCAATGGAGTAGAATAAAGACTCAGAAACAAATCCGCACCTTACAGCCAATTGATTTTTGTCAAAGGGGCACAGAATATACAATGGAAGAAAGATAGTCTGTTTGACAAATGGTATTGGCAAAACTGGTTAACCATATGCAAAAAATGGAAATAAATCCCACTTTTTCACCTTGAACAAGAGTCAATTCAAGATGTATCAAAGACTTAGAAATTAGATCAGAGACCTTGAGGCTTCTAGAAGAGGGCATAGGTGCAGCACTGCAACATATAGGCACAGGTAAAAACTTAATCAAGCAGACCACAAAGGCACAAGAAACTAAAATGTGAATCAATACATGGGATTGCATGAAACTAAAGGGCTTCTGTACAGCAAAGGAAACTATCAAGAACCTCAGTTGAGAGCCAACAGAATGGGAGAAGATTTTTGCCACCTACTTCTCCAATAGAGGACTAATATCTAGAATATACAGAGAACTCAAGAAACTCAGCACTAAGAAAACAAATAACCCCCCAATAAATGGGCAAGTAAGTTAAATAGAAAATTCACAAAAGAAGAAATTCAAATGGCCAATAAATGCATGAAAAAAATGCTCAACATCATTAGCAATGAGAGAAATGCAAATAGAACTACCCTGAGATTTCACCTAACTCCAACTGGAATGGCAATTATTCAAAACACAAACAACAATAAATGCTGGTGAGAATGTGAAGTGGGAACTCTAAAACATTGTTGGTGGGATTGCCAATTAGTACAACCACTTTGGAAAACAGTATGGAGGATCCTCAGAAGAATGGGAACACATTTACCATTTGATCCAGCAATATCACTTCTGGATATCTATCCAAAAGATAGGAAGCCAAAATACCAAACTAATGCATGTGTATCTATGTTCATAGCTGCACAATTCACCATTGCCAAACTATGGAACCAGCCAAGATGCCCATCAACAGATGAATGGATTACAAAACTGTGGGATATGTACACACTAGAATTTTACTCAACCATAAAGAATAACACAGTTACATCATTTACAGGGAGATGGATGGAACTGGAAATCATTATGCTAAGTGAGATTAATCAGTCACAAAAAGAAGAAATCAGATGCTTTCCCTAATATGTGAAAGCTAAGGAGAAATGGCTAATAGGAGGATTTGTAGATGAAGAAGGAGATCCTATAGAGGAGCAAATAAGGCAAACTGAGGGGATAGAGGAATAAAGCTCTCTAAAGCACATGATATACTTAAACATATTAAAGTCAATCATTAAGCCAAACATGGAAAGAAGAGATGGTGAGGGAAAGGAGTGGGGATTGGTAAGGGATGTATGATTACAATGTACCAATTTAAAAAAGAATAAAAAATAGGGCTAGGGGTGTCACTCAGAGATAGAAATCCCTGGGTTCCATCCCTAGTACCTCAAAAAAAAAAAAAAAGAAAAAGAAAGAAAGAAAGAAAAGAAAAAATATTCAAAATCAATGCCCTATGAAAGAAATAATAGAGAAAAGCAATACAGAAGCAATACAGTGAATATTTTATAAAACTGAAAGCTTATTCTTTGAAATAAATAATAAATTTGATAATCTAGCCAGATTGAGATAAAAATACTGGCTGATATAAAAAATTAAAAAATCCCATCAATTTTATAAACAGTAAGAGAATAATTAGAAAATATTATGGGTAAATTTATGGAAACAAATTTTATAAATTAGGTGTGAAAAATTCTATAACTTGAACAATTATAAAAAGAAAATCTAAATAACCAAATATCTTTCAAATTAGTTTAAATAAAAAAATTGACTTTGTAATAGCCTAAATGAAATTTCTGGTATATATAAGAAAACTTTCATACATGGCAAACCAATTATAATGTCTACAGAGATGTTTTGAAAAATAGAGAAGGGAATATTTTCTAAACTCACTTTATTAACTCAAAAATACCCTGATACCAAACCCAGAATAAAACATTACAGCACAAATTTAAAGCCAAGTGACAATATTTTGTGGAAGAATTTTACAGTTGGGGATGTAGCTTAGTATTAGAACACTTGCCTAGCATGTGCTAGATAATTTAATAGGAATATAGAAAGATTTATATTATAATACTATATTCTAGACAGATTTGTAGTATTAATCTAGACAGATTTAATAGGAAAAATAAAATTTTATTCACAAGGATTACATACGATTATGGAGAAAATTCTAAAAAATCTGTAAAATACTACTAAAAATAGTAAATTTAGATAGGTTTTGGGATACAGGTTGGTATGTGAAAGTCAATTTTATTACTATATATGTGTAACAAATTGTTGGATAATATGTTTAGCAATATAAGAGTATCAAAATTAAAATGTGGTGAATTTTGAGAAATAGAGGAAAATAAGAAATATTGAAAATATATTACTGACAGAAATTAAAGATCTAAATAAATGGAGAGATATTATCTTTATATACTGCAAGATTCAATATAGTTAGGACACAAACATACACATATTTCAGTCAGAATTCCACTGGTCCTTTTTTAGTAAATTATAAACAATTTTTAAAATTTAAAATGGAATGGAAAAATTCTGAAATACTTAAAAATAATTTTGAAAGAGATGAAAAAAATTTGGAGAATGCATACTACCTATTTCAATACTTACTATAAATTCTGTAAGTCAAGGCAGTGGAGTATCAGCCAAAAAGTAGACATATGGATTAATGTAATGATCAGAAAAGAGAGTCCATAAAAATGTAATGACATATATATTCAAATGATATTTAACCAGACTGCCAAGAAAACTCAATAATGAAAAGACTGTCATTATGCTACTGGGAAAACTAGACATCTATGTAAGTAAAGTGGACTAGGCTAAGATATTCTTTATTAATCTTTTATTAAATAAAATATACTTCTTAACAATAGCAAAACCCCTGAGAATAGCCAAAAAATTAAAATCAACTAGAAGATGATCATTCAAAAAATGAACGCATAGTTTCTAATTTAGAAAAAAAAAATCCGACAGCAGGAATCTGACATTGAAGAAATATGTGCCCATTTTAAGAGAGCTAACCTAAGAATAATTGGAATAGAGGAGAAAAAGAAGGTGAAACCAAAGGGATTAACTATCTTTTCAAGGAAATAATAGCAGAAAATTTTCCAAACATAGAGCAAGAGATGGATACACAGGTCCAGGAAACTTATAGAACTCCTGTTAGAGAGGATCAGAGAAGAGGATCCCCACGCCACATAATTGTCAAAATGACCACTGTGGAAGCCAAGCAGAGAATCTTAAAGGCAACAAAAACAAAGGGCCAAATGACATTCAGAGGCAAACCAATTAGAATCACTCCAGACTTCCCAAACCAAGTCATGAGAGCCAGAAGGGCTTGGAATAACATATTCCAAACTCTGAAAGAAAACAACTTCCAGCCAAAAATTTCCTACCCAGCAAAACTTTCTATCAAATTAGATGGGGAAATAAGAAGCTTCCACGACAAACAGAAACTGAAGGAATTTATGTTTTCAAAACCAGCGCTAGAGAAAATACTCAAAGAGATTAACTACAAAGAAGAAATAGGTAATACACACCAGAACCATAGAAACAAGATTTTCTATCCAACAGACAACTAAGATTGGTTATCTGTGGAGATTCATTATTTATGTTAGTCTTTTACCTATCTCTAAATTTTATTGTTTGCTTTTATTATTGTTAATTTTTAGGATTTCTAGTGGAATATTAATATACCTTCAGATATAGCATTTGGAAATATTTTATCCCATTCTATCAGTAACTTTTAACTGTTTACATTGTCTTTGGATATACAATATTTATTTTTATTTTTTAGGGAGTTTATTTACCCTTTTGTTGCCTGCGCCATTGAAATCATATCCAAGAAATCACTGCCAATTTCAATGTTGTGAAGTTTTATGACCCAGATTTTCTTCTAAAGTTTATAGTATTAAGATTTATACTTAGGTCTTTTATCTATTTTGAGTTAATATTTGTAAATATGTTAGGTAAGGGTCCAATTTTATTATTTTTCATGTAATTATTATTTTTCAACAATATTTAGTTAAAAGATTATTATTTCCTCCACCAAATGTTCGTGGAAACCTTGTCAAAAATAACTTGACAATATATGGAAGAATTTATCTCTAGGCTTTTAATCAACTCCAATGGTTTATATATCTGCCTCTGGAACAGTACTACACTGTTTTAATTATTGTAGCTTTATATAGTTTGAAATCAGAAAATATACATCTTCTAGCTTTGTTCTTCTTTGAGATTTTTTTGGGTATCTAGAGTCCATATTCCATATCAGGATAGATTTTTTCTGAAAAATAAATAAATAAATGTATGATAGCTTCACCTAAAAAAAAAAGAAAAGAAAAAAATATTCTCTGGTAAGAAAAAAAGCAAAAAGAAATATTGAACTGTTATCTTTTAGTCGTCAAAAGCTTGGTATCAGACAAATGAAACTGTTTTGTGAGATTATCATCGTTAATATTGGATAAATTGCTATAAAACTAGATGTCAACCACTAAGCCAAGCATGGGAAGGAGGGATGGCGAGGGTACGGGGTGGGGATCGGGTAGGGGCTAACTGAGTGATGTGTGCATGTATGTCTACAAAAGTATTTTCTTTATACCATTATGATGTATGAATACATTGCACCAATAAAAAATAAAATTAAAAAATAAATAAATAAAAACAAACATGAAGCCGGGCATGGTGGCACATGCTTATAATCCCTATGCTTGGGAGGCGGAGACAGGAGGATCGCACTGGTTTGGAGCCAACCTCGCTGGCTTACCAATTTAAAAAATGTATAGGGGCCCTGGGCTGGACTGCATGTAGCACGCCAGACCCCTGGAGAAGCCGGGCCCAGTAAGACTCTGGGTCCCAGGCAGGGGTCACGCGGGGCACACTGGACCCCAGAACAGCCAGGGCCCGGGACGCAGGACTCTGGGCCCCAGGCGGAGTAGTGCGGAGCACACTGGACCCATGGGGAAACTGACCGGGTCACAGTGCTACTGAGTACCTGATCCCACTACCTCCTCAAACCACATATACTGTCTTCTCTTATTTAAAAAAAAAAGGAAAAGAAAAAGAAATAGAAGAAGGAAAAATATCGGAGAGGGGTTAAGAAGGCTGTGGCAGATGCCAGGACACTGGAGATGCAGACAAAACTTAACCAAATGCACTGGAACTTATGGAAAAATTCCCCGTGAAGGAGGACTGCTGTTTCTCTATATTGTTAAGAATCTTGGACATCACCTGTGAGGAGAGAGTTTAGCGGAGACCACGGAGAAAGGTGGTGTTGAAAGCGGTCTCTGCGATGGCGGTGGAGACTTGTATTCAGGAGAAGCAGAAATCAGATCCTACCAAACTTACTTTTTTGGAGAAATTACACCAAATGTCGAATGCTACTGTCATGCATGCTTAGGAACACTGGACAACATTCAGAGTGGAAAAAGAGCTTGGGAAGGATTTGAAATGGTGGAGGCAGTGGCAATTGCAGTGGCCAGTACTCAGGGGAGGCAGAGATATGATGCAATACACCTGGAACCTTTGAAATAATAACCCCAGAGGCAGAATGCTACTACCAAGCACTCTCGAGAATGTGGGACACTTGGTTGAGCGAAGAGGGTGCTCGGATTGGAGTCTGCTGAGGGGTTAGGCTGGCGACAGACACAGCAGAGCTGGGATCTGAGCCTGCTGTGAGGCAAGGCCAGTGCTGGGGCCTTTGAGGCCCGGATCGGAGCCTGCCAAGGGGTTAGGCTGGTGCCGGGGCCAGCAAGGCCGGGATCGGAGCCTGCCATGAGGCAAGGCTGGTGCTGGAGCTTCCAGACAGTGATCGGTGCCTGCTGAGGGTTTAGGCCGGTGGCGGGGCCAATGGCTGACATTGGAGCCTGCTGTGAGGCAAGGCTGCTATTGGGGCCTCCGAGGCCGAGATCGGAGCCTGCCAAGGTGTTAGGCCAATGCTGGGGCCACTGAGGCCGACATTGGAGCCTGCCGTGAGGCAAGGCCGCTACTGGGGCCTTCAAGGCTGGGATTGGAGCCTGTCGAGGGGTTAGGCTGGTGCTGGGGCCTCTGAGGCCTGGATTGGAGCCTCCCTAGGGGTTAGGCTGGTGCCGGGGCCAGCAGCCGGCATCGGAGCCTTCCATGAGGCAAGGCCGCTACTGAGGCCTCCGTGGTGAGATCAGAGCCTGCTGAGGGGTTAGGCTGGTGCTGGGGCCAGCGAGGCTGGCATCGGAGTCTGCCATGAGGCAAGGCTGGTGCTGGGGCCTCTAAGGCCAGAATAAGAGCCTGCCGAGGGGTTAGGCCGATGCCGGGGCCAATGGCTGGCATTGGAGCCTGCCGTGAGGCAAGGCCACTACTGGGGCCTCTGAGGCTGGAATCAGAGCCTGCCAAGGGGTTAATTCGATGCCGGGGCCAGTGGCCAGTATCGGAGCCTGCCGTGAGGCAAGGCTGGTGCTGGGGCCTCCGAAACTGGGATAAGAGCCTGCTGAGGGGTTATGCCGGTGCCGGGGCCAATGGCCGGCATTGGAGCCTTCCATGAGGCAAGGCCACTACTGAGGCCTCTGAGGCCAGGATCAGATCCTGCTGAGGGGTTAGACTGGTGCTGGGGCCAGCGAGGCCGGCATTGGAGCCTGCCATGAGGCAAGGCAGGTACTGGGGTCTCTGAGGCCAGGATCAGAGCCTGCAGAGGGGTTAGGCCGGTGCCGGGGCCAGTGGCTGGCATCAGAGCCTTCCGTGAGGCAAGGCCACTACTGAGGCCTCCAAGGCCAGGATCGGAGCCTACCAAGGGGTTAGGGCTGTGCTGGGGCCAGTGAGGCCGGCATCGGAGCCTGCCGCGAGGCAAGGCTGGTGCTGGGGCCTCCAAGGCCAGGATAAGAGCCTGTTGAGGGGTTAGGCCAGTGCCGGGGCCAATGGCTGGCATTGGAGCCTGCCGTGAGGCCAGGCCGCTACTGGGGCCTCCAAGGCTGGGATCGGAGTCTGCCAAAGGGTTAGGGCTGTGCTGGGGCCAGCAGCCAGCATCGAAGCCTTCCGCGAGGCAAGGCTGGTGCTGGGGCCTCTGAGGCTGGGATAAGAGCCTGCCAAGGGGTTAGACCGGTGCTGGGGCCAGCGAGGTGGCATTGGAGCCTGCCGTGAGGCAAGGCTGGTGCTGGGGCCTCCGAAGCCGGGATCGGAGCCTTCCAAGGGGTTAGGTCAGTGCCAGGGCAATTGTGTCCGGGATCGGAGCTCACCGTGAGGCAAGGCCACTACTGGGGCCTCTGAGGCTGGGATCGGAGCCTGCTGAGGGGTTAGACCGGTGCTGGGGCCAGTGTGGCCGGGATCGGAGCTCATCATGAGGTAAGGCCGGTGCTGAGCCTCCGAGGCCAGGATCAAAGCCTGCCGAGGGTTTAGGCGTGTGCTGGGGCCAGCGCCTGGCATCGGAGCCTTCCGTGAGGCAAGACTGCTACTGAGGCCTCTGAGGCCAGGATTGGAGCCTGCCGAGGGGTTAGGCTGGTGCTGGGGCCAGCGAGGCTGGCATCGTAGCCTGCCGTGAGGCAAGGCTGATGCTGGGGCCTTCGAGGCTAGGATAAGAGCCTGCCGAGGGTTTAGGCCGGTGCCGGGGCCAATGGCTGGCATCGGAGCCTGCCGTGAGGCCAGGCCGCTACTGGGGCCTCCAAGGCTGGGATAGGAGCCTGCCAAGGGTTTAGGCCGATGCCGGGGCCAGCGGCCAGCATCGGAGCCTGACAGGAGACAAGGCCGCTACTGGGGCCTCTGAGGCTGGAATCGGAGCCTGCCGAGGGGTTTGTTCGGTGCTGGGGCCAGCCAGGCTGGGATCGGAGCCTGCCGTGAGGCTAGGCCGGTGCTGGGGCCTCTGAGGCCAGGATTGGAGCCTGCCGAGGGGTTAGGCCGGTGCCAGGGCTAATGGCCGGCATCGGAGCCTGCTGTGAGGCAAGGCCACTACTGGGGCCTCCGAGGCTGGGATCGGAGACAGCTTTGGGGTTATGCTGGTGTCGGGCCCCAATGAGACCAGAATTGGGGCCTCCCATGAGGCAAGGCTGCTGCTTGAGCCAGCGAGGTCTGGATCAGTCCACTGGGTAACCAGGCCACTACTGGGGCCGTCAAGAGTGGGATCGGTACTTGCAATGCAGCATGCACAGAGAAATATCACAGAAAATAAAAATCAGATGCTTCCCCTAATCAGCAAAAACTAGGAGGAAAGAGGCAACAGGAAGAGGTCGAGCTATAGAAAGGGCCCTATAGTGAATCAACAAAGGTGACCAATCAGAGGGTATGGAATAGGGGAGGATGGAGCCTCTTTAAAATGCAGGAGGTATATAAACAAATATATCAAAGTTAATCACCAAACAAGCATGGGATCAAGGGAGGGGGAGGGAATGGGATGGGGGCTGGATGAGGGCTAATTGGATGATGTGTGCTTGTATATCCTCTCAAGTCTTGTACTCCAATGTGATATATGATTACAATGCCCCAATTAAAATATATATATATATATTTTGCATGTGGTCAAAAAATAAAAAACATATAAAAAATAGGTCTGGGAATGTAGCCTGGCAGTAGAAAGGCTTCCAAGAACCCCCGTACCACCAACCAACAAACAAACAAACATGAAGATCCTCTAATCTAAAGTATGTTTAGTAATAATAGATAGTAATAAAAATAAATTATTTTGTTTATAATTATGTCAACTTATATTTTCAAAAAACCAATCTACATATTTCTAAATTCATTCAAGAAATGTTTGTTGAATAAACATAATGTGTCACAAAACATACATGGACCTTCTATATATGACACAAGCCAGTTAAATGAATATGTACCTTTACTGAGTTAATAATGTTTCCCTCATACTTACGTCCTCCTAGAACTTGTGAATGTGACCTTATCAGGAAATGGAGGCCTTTGCAAGTGTAATCTAGTTAATATAAGGTCATAATCCAATGACTAGTGTCCTTATAAGAGGGGAATTTGGACAAAGAAACATGCACAGAGAGGAGATGGTAGGACATATAAAGACAGCAAATAAAGACAGGCAGAATTTGGAGTTGTTTATCTACAAGCAAAGAATATCAAGAGTTGCCAGCCACCACCAGAATCAAGAAAGAGGTAAAAAGAGATTCTTCCCTATAGCCTTCTTGGAAAAGGTGGTTCTCTTGACACCTTGGTTTTGAAACCTGCTTCCAGATGGGGAGAAAATAAACTCCTGTTGTTTTAAGCCACTCTGTTTATGATACTTTGAGACTACAGGAAATTAATGTTAACACCCATCTTTAAAAATGTGATATCATAAAAAGTATGGTATTATGAAAGAATTCAAGTAATATTAGCTTGGATTTTCAAGAAAGATGTCTTATGAAATGATGTCAGATGGAGAGGTGTGTGAGATTTCCCTCATGGTGACAAGATACCAGAGATCCATGTAGAAGAAGGAAAGGTTCATTTGAGCTCATGGTTTTAGAGCTTTTGGTCCACGGTCACTTGGTCTTGTTGAATTGGGCACATCATGGCAGAAGCAAGTGGCAGAGGAGCCTGTATGCCTCATGGTGTCAAGAAGCAAAGAGATAGGAAAGGCTCTGGGTCTCCATATCCCAGTCAAGGCCACGACCCCCTGTGACCTAACTTCTTCTCACTAAGTCCCACCCCTTGAATTTTTTACCATGTCCCAGTAGTGCCACAGGCTGGCAACCAAGCCTTTGGGGAACATTTCATTTCCAAAGTGTAGCAAGAGGTGAGTAGGAGTAAGATAAAGAGACTGATGAGGAAAAGAGACATTATCTTTCACTTCTTCAAATACAGATGGAATTAAGCTGGAATATTGAAAAGGATGTTTCCTTAGAAAGGCCTGAAGATGCAAGAGAGAAAGGGAATGATTGGAACTGTATAATCTTCTCTAAGAAGCAGAGAGGAGAGAATAGCAGATTGGTCCAGTAGAACTGCATTCTACTAGGACCTGCACTTCAACAGGAGGATGGTGGGAAGGAACAAACAGGGTGTATATTCAATTCTAGGAAAATTTGCAATTCTGAACAAAGAAAAGGTCTTTAAAAATATTCACATTTTAAAAGCCAATCTTGAACTCAATTTTTTTTTTTTTTTTTTTTTTTTTTTTGGTGGTACTGGGGTTCCTGGAAACCCTTCTACCTCCGGGCTACACTCTCAGACCTATTTTTATACTTTTTATTTGGAAACAGGGTCTCTCAAGCCAGTGCGGCTGGCCTTGAACCTGCGCGATCCTCCTGTCTCTGCCTCCCAAGCGCAGGGATTACAAGTGTGTGCTAACACGCCCGGCTTGAACTCAATTTAAAGCTCCATTTTAGAATGCGGGAATTTGATATAGTTATTTATATAAATCCTCACGCTGAAAAATGAAATTTGGCCCCCCCAAATTTCATTAGGTTTCTATTTGTTCATTCATATTTATATGGTCATTTAACCTTGAACTTACCAAATACTTTTCTTTTACGATATTGGGGTTAAAACCAGGAGGTGCTGAAAACTTCTCATATTTGTGAATCAGACAAAGTGATTGATCCTTTAAGTGAAGCTTTACTGATTGTATTCATTTATGCATGCCCTGCCCTGCTACGTGCCTCCAAGCATCACAGCTTCCTGAACCTTCCATTCAAAAGCATTTCCAGAATCTCCATCACAGCTTAACAATATTTTTTGCTTGGGAACTGGCAAAGAAGACATTACAAGCATTTGGGGGGAAAGCGTGGCTATAATTTATTATCTAGGGAATAAGTAGTATTGCCCACATCATGATAAAAATAGATGAGCACAAAATGATTTATTTCCTATAAGAATAGGGGGATGATTTACAAGCACAGTGTAATTATTAGGAATTGTCCCTGGCCCAGTCTAATGTTGACAGGGACATAGCTGGCATCTGTCTGAAACACTTTCCCCAGGGCTTATTGGATGGCAAATGTAATTCCTGGGAGAAAGCTTGATGTTCACAGCCTCTGAAGTACTTATAGTTGGAAGTCAGGATAAAAGCTTGTTCTATGGCACCGATACCTGCACCTTGTGTATTCTTAATTCTAATTTTTATTTTGATAATATTAATGTAATTTCCCAAGGTCTTGTTAATTTCAGTTGCATCTGTAATATATATTTTAATCATTCCTGTATTGAAAGACTCTAGCGAGGTTCCTATTTGCCCTTAAGGGGATTGTGGCAGGCAGGAAACATGAACTTTTCAAGCTGTGGTATTAATGTGTTTGACAGAGAGATTTATACTCTTTACTCTTGTGGGGCTTTGTTGTAAATATTTATTCACTGATTAAAATGATTTATGTTAAGTCCAGGTTACTTTCAATTAAAAAATTACACATATGTATTTAAAATATTGCCTTTACTACATTACCTACTACGTACAAAAACACTGCCTCTACTACAAAAACATCAGCCATGATACTATTAAATTCTGGCTTAAACACAAAATTTCATGCTATTGAAAAAATATCAAAGAATGGAAACATTTTAGAAAACCTAAACCTGAACTTAAACACTATTTTTTTTAACAATTTTTTTTTTTTTTTGGTGGTACTGGGTTGGAACCCAGAGGCTTTCTACCTCCGGGCTACACTCCCAGACCTATTTTATACTTTATTTGGAAACAGGGTCTCACTAAGTTGCTGAGAGCCTCACTAAGTAGCTGCAGCTGGCTTCGAACCTGTGCATCCTCCTGTCTCAGCCTCCCAAGTGCAGGGATTACAAGCGTGCGCCACCACGCCCGGCTTAAACACTATTTTGAAAATGTATTCCTCTTTGTTGCTGATAATTCTGGGATCATCTTGTATGTACCCTCTTGAAAACTTAAACAAAATTACGGGTGTGTTTGTGTGTGTGTGTGTGTGTGTGTGTGTGTGTGTGTGTATGTGTGTGGATTCACACATGTATATTCACATATTTGGCTGAGAAACTTCTTCAAACTTAATACACAAATACACATATATGGGAAATACTACATAGGGGCTTACACTGGAAATGTAGTATCTTTCTATTTCTTACATTTTTACCACTATCTCGCTTAACTTTTCTTAACTCTCCTGAGTCATAATAAACTCAAGGCTCTTATTCCTTCCTTTCCACTTCTACTTTCTTTTTCTTCTTTCTCTTCTTCTTTGTTCTATTTTACTTCTCGTTTTTGTCATTTTGTTATTTTTATTAGTGCATGGCTATTATACACCATAGTGAAGTTCGGTGTGTTAAAAACATACATGCACACAGCTCTTGTGTAGTTATATTGGCATAATATTTTTAATTGTTTCTTTCTTCAGTTTTTTCCCTCTTTCCCCCTAATTCTTTTCAATTACTCTACAGATTTAGCTCTGCATTAAAGTCCTATTTTCTTGCTAGCTTTTGCATATGAGAGCAAACATACCACCTTTGACTTTCTGAAGCTGCCTAATCTTACTTAGTGTACTATTTTCCAGTTCTGTAAATTTTCCAGTTCTGCAAATGACAAGGTTTCTGCTTCTTATTCATTCTCCTATTTGTTCCTTTCCAATTTACACATTAGCATTCCATAGAAATCATCTTACAAACTAGATTGCCCTTAAATTGCCCCTCATATGGACCAAGTGTATTGTAAAGGCTACAATTTCGAGTGTTGCTTTGACATCGTTGGGACTCTTAAGGGCCCAGAAGCCTACTTTGAGTTTCCAGTTCCCATTAGAGAAGTCGGCACCCAGCAGGAAAGGCTCCCCACCTGTCTAGGGCAAGGTAGCCCTGCCAAAAGGACTAGTTACATTCCACGTAGTTCTCAACCTAAAGGACTTCACTTCTTTGCCAGCCCATGGAACATTTCAAACAAGCTAAGAAAAAAAAGTACTTACCTCAGGAATTTTAAACAAATAACTTTGTTCCTTTGATATAAATTTAGGCTGTGGCTTCTGGCATTTTCAGCTATTTATATAAACATGCATGCATACTTGGAAGTTACTTTAGCTTCATTTATGTCTTTGAGCATAGTTAACTGGTGACTTCATGGTAATTGACAAATATAAAATATTAAAAATGCAAACAAATTACTTAAAATTTGTTTCCTGTCAAACAAAACTGTCATTCAAATTTGTATATGTATATCTAACAAGCTACCCTTTTCTCTACAAAAAGTCTTTTGGATAATATTTTAGAAATTAGTGAGTCATTTTTTTTGTGTGTGTGGTACTGGGGATGGAACCCAAGGGCATTCTACCTCTGAGCTACACCTCAGCCCTATTTTTTATTCTTTATTTTGAAACAGGGGCTCACTGAATTTTGAAGGGCCTCTCTAAGTAGTTGAGGCTGTCCATGAAGCACAATCCTCCTATCTCAGCATCCAAAATTCTGGGATTAAAAGCATGCGCCACCATGACCGGCTGTGAGTCATTTTTATTAATTTTTTTAACTTTTATTTATAAGTGGAACATATTGAAAATGGTATACATTTAGACTTTGCTTAGTGCCCCCCCACCCAGTGCCCCTTCTCCTCTCCCAACAATAAGTATCCAGATTAACCATGCTATATTTATACTTTTATACATATTTGGATGTAGCTCCTCAATGAATCAACCTCAGCCTTCTTCCTATCCTATCCTTCTATTCTAGCTTTGCTGAGATCCCCCCCCCCATTATCTGGAGTCCCTCTGGCATCCCCAGTGCTCCCTAGTCTGGGCATATTAGAGAAAACATATGTCCCTTCTCTTTCTGTGCTTGGCTGATCTCACTTAACATAATGTTCTCCAGATCTTTCCATCTTCTTGTGAATAGCATAATTTTGTTCTTTATAGCTGAATAGAATTCCATTGTGTGTATTTCCCATAAGTGGCCCTGTGCAGGTATTGTGTCTTGAGCACCTTTCCTGTGTCTCTGAAGGTTCTAACTGGACTAGCCCACTGGGTCGGGGGCGCACACTGGGCGGATGTGGTTACTGCTGTGTCCCATGGCATACACTGAGTGCATGCTGGGTCCCATGGCTCATCTGGGCGCACACTGTTACCTGATCTGGGGCTCTGGAGAGCTTGCTGTGTAGCTGGGTCCTGCGGCTTCTCTGAGTGCATAGGGTTACCTGGTCCCTTCCTGGGTCTCTAGAGGTCTCACTGCACTGCTGGGGGTGCCGCCTCTGGTGAGCAAAAGGTGCCACTCAGGTGATCAGGTGCAGTTTGCTGCTTAAGATGTTGGAGTTCTATGGCTGCTTTCAAACTCTTGTTTTTTTTCCTAAATTTCTTATGGCTGCCGCACCGGGACTCACAGTCTGGCCTGTGGCCTGTGATGGCACCAGTGGCTGGCCATGTCCTCAGCAGGTCTGTCGCTTGTTTGGACTTTTTTGCAGTGAATCTTGCAGTTCATATTTATTGGATTCCTTCCACCGTGGTTCTTGGATCTGTTTTGGGTCATGAGCTATACTTATATTAAGATGCTGTCTTCTGAGTAGTTGAACTTTATTTGTTTCAGCTATTGAGATGTGTTTTGTCCCACAGTTGCCATTTTGAATCTCCCCTGAATCATTTTAAATATAGGTAGGTGGAGTGGCTAAGGCTCTTAATAGCATAAGCAATTGGTAGATGTTGTAACAAAACTCTCCTTACTAAAATTATACTTTCTGAGTCAGTGAAGCCTTAAGCTCATATGTTCATCCATTCACATAATCAGCATGTACTCATTGAGATCTTATGTGTCCTGAGAGGATGCTAAAAATTATATATAAAATAATACCAAGCTAAAAAAATAAAACTAAGCTTACAAAATCATAGGGTTGAAAAAATGGGAGGTTTTAAATCAAGTCTCAGAGAGTCACAGAGATTTACCAAAGATCACACAAGTCCTGTAAGCCTGATACGTCATGATGCATCTTCCCTGCACTACGTTATAAAAGTGCTTTACAGCATTCGGGAGGCTGAGACCTGGAGGATCATGGTTCACGGACAGCCTCAGCTACTTAGTGAGGCCCTCTGCAACTCAGTGAGACCCGATTTCAAAATAAAGAATAAAAAATAGGGCAGGGGTGTAGCTTGGAGGTCAAATGCCCCTGGGTTCCATCCCCAGAACCCCCCCCCCCCTCACACACACACAAAAGTGCTTTAATGAATGACAGTGACATACAAAGCAATTCACTTTCAGGAACCAAAATGTGAAATAATAAAAAAATGTTATAGGAGGTGAGAGAGATATGCGGGTGGTTCTTATATAGGAGAGTTCTGTGAACAAGTGTGTTTTGAGCTGAGCCCAGGAAAGGCTTAATATAACTTTCATCTGCAAAAAAAAGAGTGAAGGATATTTTTATTAAAAGGGGCATCATAAGCAAAGTTTTTGAGTATTAGGAATGTGGTTAATGTGCACTTGGGTCAGTAGGATGCTTGACTGAATTCAGGATTAAATTGCTGTCTAGGAAAAAGAGTAGATAGTAAGATGAAATGTTGGAAAACATGATACAGTAAATTAGAAAAAACTTTAGTAAATTTTCACGGCTTTAGGGAGTTAATATGGATGTACAATCCTAAAATAAATAGAAAGCTTAGAAACTTAAGAAATCAAGATTAACATTAAATTCAAGACTTCTTAGGGGGGATTATTGGTGCATTGCAGTCATATGTCTCAATGGGGCACAAGATGGTATTGTCTGCATAGTGAGAAGTTTTAAAGACCAATTAAGTTCTGTGGGAGTTGGTAACATTGCTCCAAGCTGCCTTACTTTATTATTTCCTACCTCACCACACAAAAATAAACTCCTACTAATCACTAGAACATATTCACAATTGCTTTAACTAATATTAATAAAGATGACCATTTGTTGAACATTTCACATATACTCATACAATCCACTGATATACAAATTAAAATACATTTTTTCTCATATTGGAAGAAAATTGCCTCTTGTTAAGATAGATGTATGCTTTTCTCGTTTTTAGCTAGAAAATGAAAGTCATCTATCATCCTTGCCCAGAGCGAGAAAGTGGGGTGCACATTTTGTACCAGCATCTTGAGAGTAACTCACCTTGGAAATTGACTCATATTTGTGCTTTGAAGCTGTCATTTCCCATCTGAGAAGATAATTGTAATAGGGCCAGAACTGACAAGTGGTGTTTTGATGTAAACAATGAGCAAACCGACAGATCAATAAATGCTGAGCAAGGCATGCTTCACCTCATATTATATTGACTTACTGCGAAAATAATGGAGAGACAAAATGAAAATGTGTTATGCTTTATCTGAGTTATGGTCATAGCAATATATAAGGTAATAGATTAACTCAGATAAGACTTGCTGCAAAAGAAGCATCAAGAACAACTATGAGAAAATCAATTTGCAAGCACCTTCACAAAATCAAGTTTCTGAGAAACAATCAGCACACTTTACTAAGGAAAAATACCTGCCACACTTGCCTATGATAGGAGACCAGGTTGGCCAAGAATTACATTTTTATTTTAGCTGAGGATTTGACCTTCAGTAGAGGTTATTTTAGTAGTGTCATTACTCCAAGGCCTTCAGTCAATGTCCTAGAAGGCCTAAAATTTAAAATCCTTAGAGTTCACATTTTTTGTGCTTTTATTGTTGCATTATAGTCTCACATCATAATGTAAATTTGGAGTGCTGTTTGACAAGGTCTTGTGGGGGGGGGCAAACTTTGGCAGGGATACCACCTTAGTCAGTATGATGAGTAGATAGCACAGCCTCTGGCTGTTAACACTTTCATTTCTGACTTGGCCTTAGAGCCAAGATCATGTTCTTCTTAGGTAGTCTTACCCAATGAAGAATAAAGATTGTGATACAAAGGACAGGCTATTTCTGCTCAACAAGGAACTATTCTTACAGGTAATATCTGCACCACAGCTCTTCTTTGGCTGGTTGAGGCTTGTCAGTTCAGTTGCAAGGATCTTTTTCCTCTCTTTCTTGCCGTTTCTAGCCATTTTTTGCCAATAAACCTTTTTATACTTATGCCTATCTCAGGATCGTCTTTTAGGAATGCAATTGACACAGTGTTATTGGAAGTGGTTCACTAAAACAGATGAACAAAAAAGAATTTAGGGCCTGAATAGCTCACCTTCTGGTTGTCTATGAGGTCTATATTCCAGACAGTATTTCTGACCTAATAACCCTATTTCAGTCACAAGGTAGTGGCCCAATCCCTCAGAGTTTGATTGGTAACAACTGTGTAAAATTGTTCAAGAAAGGAGATGCCATAAGAGAATATAAAATGCTGATGACCAAATTGAGGATTTTTGTAGTTAAGTCACCCAGCTTCAAAGAGGACCAAAAACCAAGGAAAGAATATCATGCCAAGGTCAGGAATACCTGTATCCTGGGTGGATCTCTCACAATTCCTTATTTATTTATTTATTTATTTATTTATTTATTTATTTATTTATTTATTTATTTTTATGGTCCAGGGATACAACCCAGGGGCATTCTACCTGTACACTATACCCCTAGCCCTATTTTTTTTTCTCTTTTGGTATTAGGGATGGAACCTAGGGTATTTGTACCTCCGAGCTACTCTCCCAGCATTATTTATTAGTCTTTTATTAATTTGGGGGCCTTGCTGAGTAGCTGAGGATGTCCACGAACCGCAATTCTCCGGTTTTCACCTCCCAAATGCTGGGGTTACAAGCATGCACCACTATGCCCAGCCCCAGCCCTAATATTTTATTCTTTATTTTAAAACAGGGTCTCAGTTATGGAGGGCCTCAGTAAGTAGCTGAGACTGTACGAAAACTGCGATCCTCTATACCAGCCTCCCAAGTACTAGGATTACAAGCATGTGCCACCACATCCAACTAAAACATTTACTTTTGAAGTTCAGTTTTGGAAACACACCAATTCTTTCATACAACAATGATTTTCAGATTTTATGTCAGAGAACACTATGTTGGATGCCCAACACATGAGGGGAGAGGTACCCAGATTTGTATGTTGTTGGATATTATTCTTTCTTTTTAAGGTTAAATATCTATAACTTCATCTTATGAAGTTCTATCAGATCTTCATCTTAGAAGATAATATCCTTAGAAAACTCAACTACTGTCTTTGACTATTTGAACAGTGAATAATTAACCATTTGATAAATTATAGAAGAAGGAAAATATTAACCTGGTGAAAAAAATATTTCCATGCAGAGGTAGGTTCATGTGATATTAAATTCTGTGTCACTGGGAATGTTCACATAAAGTAGAGGTAAACACATCAAGGGTGTTTTGGAAGAAGTTCATACATTTTTTATTATTTATTTATTTATTTATTTATTTATTTATTTATTTATTTTGTGGTACTGGGGATGAAACCCAGAAGCTTTCTACTTCCGAACTACATTCCCAGACCTATTTTGTATTTTATTTGGAAATAGGGTCTCACTAAGTTGCTGAAAGCCTCACCAAGTAGCTGAGGATGGTTTCGAACCTGTGCAATCCTCCTGTCTCAGCCTCCCAAGTACTGGGATTACATGCATATGCCACCATGGTTGTCTTTCTTCTTCTGAATTTTAAAAGTAGAATTAGAGTCTAACACTTCATAAAAGATCATTTCTTCAGAGTCTGTATTACATGTTTAGAGAATTAAAAATCAAAGAAAAGGGGCTAAGATATTGAAGGTATAAGCTATATGGAAAGTCTAAGATTGAAATATAATAAATAGATAAGAGCAAAAGTCTTAAAGGTATATTATAAGGTGGTTAGGTCTCCCAAATGACTGAAAAAAAATACAAAATCATCATAATTATCTGGAAACACAAAATTTTGACCTATTCTGGGGAGCATTGCATGACAGAGATGAATACATTGGTGACTATCTTTTAACATCCTGCCTTGCACTAAAATTAGATTTTTTTTCTGAGTTTGTACTGTCTTTGGAAGAATATGTTGTTTACCAAAGAAATTTCTATTTTAATTTAGGGAAAAACTATTAAAATCATAGTGAAGAAGGTTAGAATATTTACTTTGGGTTTTATTATACATCATGTGTGCATATGAAAAATATAGTGTGGTAAAAATGCTGTAGTTTTATGTTAAGAAAAAATACTGCGCAATCTCTTTTTTAGCATAAAACTAATACAAAATAGAATTATGACTATAAGTGTGTTTTAAAGCCTGTTTGAAATCCTTAAAAGCCTGAAGAATATTGATCAAAATAATTTATAACAGTTTTTCATCTGTTATATTTTTTGTTTACATGAAAATTCTTATTTATATTTATATTTGATGCAGATGCTTTTAAGTATATTAAATACAACTTAGATTTGAGTGACTGACTTCTAGAAATTGAATGATAGAGTGATAAGACAGGATAAAATTAGAATGTACAATGTTTTAGGTTGCAAAGTTAGAGGGAAAAAAGGCCTGAGCTTTTCAGTTGTGAAAATGGATAGATAGGAAAATGAGTTAAACTCAATTCAACAAAAGTTTGTTGAGTTTCAATAATTTTCTCTGTTCTTAGGCTAAATGCTTCCAGGAATTAAAGGTCTAACTGTTTTTTTGGGAAACAAGACTCACTTTTTTTAAGAAGACATACAATGGTGTCATGGGTTCTATAGTAAAATTTTATTTAAAATAACATTGGTTCTATAGTAAATTTTTGTTTAAAAAAACAAAATTCTGAGGTCTGGGAATGTGGTTTAGTGGCAAAGTACTTTACTAGCAAGTGGGAGGTCCTGGGTTCAATTCCCAGCACTACAAAAAAGATACTAAAAACCAGAACAACTATGACTTATTTCCACTTGGGCAGACCTATATTTATTGTACTTAGTCAAGTAGATTTAACATTTCTAATAATTTTGAGAAATTATAAAACATTTTCATTTCTGGGCTGTATCTGTTGGCCAAGAATAGAAACTTATGTACAACTATATTTTGGTGTAGTTATGTAAATGAACTAATTAAAATTTCTATATACATCTGAGAAGCATTGAAAACAGAAAAAGAATTAGATGCCAATGAATTCACGAAGTTAAAATTTCAGTACTAATTGATTCAGAAAAATAGAATCTAGAGCATGTTTTTTCCTTTTCCCTTTGTAATTCACTCAGTTTTTTTTCTTGTTGATGGTTCATTAAATCCCTTAATTGAATAGACCCTCTTCCTTGAATCACTAACCTGCATTTCTACTCTATCTCTACAAAACACCAGTGTGAACCTACTCATTATAAAGCAGCCCCACCTCTTAGATCTGGATTCTGCCACTCCTCCTCTCCCTGCAATCTTATTATCTATCTTCCCACTTAATCTACATATCTCAGCTTGAGCTCACTCACTGTCTTCATATTTAGGACCCTGATTGGATTCTTTAAATGTTAGTCAAAGCCATCATTAAAAATTTTCTGGCATTGATAATAGTCCATTTTAAGTTGTGAAAATATTTTATCTGAGCATATATTTTCTGACAAAAGCACATTTTAGGTCACACATTCAGTATAATATAAAGGAAGTACTAATTTGTGAACATGAAGCTATTAAAATCATTCATGACAACTTGAATGTTCCTGTTTTGCAAATGACATTTTCATATGCTGATTCATGAAACTGACTAAACAGAACTCTTGATCATTTTACTTCTCTTATCTTTGCTTGTCAATATTGGGATCCTGGGGCAATGTTATGTTTAACTCTTTTCTAGTAGTTAAGGAAGAAAATTTATAAAGCATATCCAAGATTCTATAGATGAATCCCCTTTTAGGATGAACAATATTTAGTGGAGATACTTCACTGTAGTTTAAAATCTCTCGAATCATTTACTCTTGAGATAGAAATGAATTATTACAAAAATAAAGACTTGAGATTGAAAAGAAATATTTAATCTTATTACATGAGGCCAAGTTTACTGGCAATATACAAAACTGAATATTTATCTAACTATATCTACCTAATTTTGGTGGCGTATATGCTTTGCTATTTTTCTGACCTGCTTAAGCCCCAGGAGGCTGATAACTACAGTTTATATTACTTTGGCTTTCTTGTCTGCTGGTTTGTTTCAGCCAATAGAAGACACAAAAAGGAGATCAGAGATTAGGAGAAGGGAGAGTCCAATTATTCTGTTCTCATCTGCCATTCTTTTCTATACCTGGTCCTACTTGTGTAGCTTCTGTCAAGTGGCTCCCCTTTCATGGTACTGAGACCTTTCTAGGCCTAGATCCGGTGTCCCTGGATCTTTGTGTTCCAGGCATGGAATTGCTTCCCATTATTATTTCTTGGATGCTCCACCACTGGTATCCCAAATTTCCCTTAAATCTATATATGCCTCTGTAAGTAGTTATTTTTGGTTAAGAAGCACTAAGAGTTACCATACATTTCTTAGTAGATCCTGAAAATTAATTCTGTAATGTTTACTTATGTTATAGAGAGTGGAGGAAAGGCTGAGAATGCTAAGGTTTTGAAAAAATGAAATAGGATTTTAGCATATGTGTGTATGTGTTTGTAAGAATATATGTATTATAGAAAAGGAAATAAACAATCACACTAATGAAGTTTTTTTATTACACTATTAGCTAAGGGATCATTCTGACCATCTGATTAATCATAATATTATTTGATATAAAACAAAGTCAGGTAATAATTATTACTAATTGTTTTTAATTTTGGTAAAGTAGAACTAATTTAATGGAAAAGCATTGATTGAATCTGCCAGTTACATAATGTTATGAATTTATTGTTAACTTACTTATTCAGCACTTATAAATTAACCCAAGGTTGAAACAGCTTGAAACAGCTGATGGATATGCAGATGAGTGTGTCAAAACCAAAATTAGGAATGTGAAGGTGATCTGGCTGCGACATTTGTCACCCCATTGATCACCAGGGTTGATTTGGCTGATCTGGCTAGCTAGGCGGGTGTCCCCTTCCTCCCTCCAAACAAGCTCTCAAGGTCCATTTGTAGGAGAACAAAGGGTAGTCAAGCTTCCAAGACTCCAGACACATCCAAATGAGGTGCTGCACATGGCAGTCTGCCTTTCTATTTAAAAAAAAAAAAAAACCACCAAAATTAGGTTCTCTATTGCTGTAGATTTGTGTTGAGCTCACTGGTAGTCTCACAGTCTAAAATTCACCATGTATTTTGTTTCTAAAATATGATTAACTCATATAGATCTGCAGCATTCAACTTTAATTATTTAAATTTATTTGAATTACTGATTTGCATTGCTACAAGTTTGGCAAATTATGAGTCACATTAAGGTCACAGGCCAACTTAATTTAAGTAGTGGTCTTTTGATTTGGGTTTCTGATGAGGGCAAAATGGAATTGCTTTCTCTGTAATTAGCATCTATGTGGAATTATAGTTAATAATGTTAAAACACTATTGTGCCTCTTGAGATTTAATGCCCTCCTCAGCTGGCATTTTTATGTTTGAATTGCTTTGACTACTTCTACCAGATTGTAGGAGCCCCAGGCAGAGACCAAGTCATCCTCTCAGTCAATACAGAGCAGAGCACATGTGTGTTACAAACAGTTTAAGAGTAAAACTTTGCAAAGAATCTTGCCTTATTGACATTAGCTGAATAATAAAGGCAATGGCAAAGGGACTAAAACAGATTCTTGTGAGATTGTTCTTAGTTTTCGTGACTGATTATTAAAATTGTTTTTCCTTTTCTGCCTGTGTCTGGACTGGGTGCTTGGCTATGGGAGGATGAGTTTACTTTGTCTTTTCTGCTTCTTGCTCGCTATTTTTTTCCTCTGATTTATAGTCTCAGGCACATGGATCATACACTTTCACTGTTCCCATTCAACATCTGTCCCCTTTTTATGGCACCCTTCAGAGAACTGAGATTTAAAAGGAATATTTTAATTTTAATAAATGAATAACCTGTCTGAGATGTGAAGATATTCCCCATACATAAGCCACATTTCAGAAATGAATGAGTTGTTCTAATTTGCCATTGTCCTTGAAATTAATGGTATGCAATTAATAATAAGGTAATTCATTTTATTCTCTGTTCCATATGGTATTAGCTTGAGTCTCATTCTAAGTTTGCCCTTCCAAAAATACTTCCTTACTATTGAGAAGTTTTAAGTTAGAGATAATATAATCTATTGGGTAGAATTCTGAACTGAAAGCACAGAGATGAGTTTTGACACTACGTATATTTTAAGGATGTTGCCCTCTGAAAGGTCAAACTATTTTCTTTTGATGTTTATTTAGGCTTTCCTTCACACAAGATTGGAAAACCATATAACCTTGGGATGTGGATTGCTAATGAGCGCACTTAGCTGAACTACAAAGAAATTTAGAACATAGGTTATGTCTTGTCACTGTAAGCATGAGAAACATCTCTATTTCAAGGGCCCAGATGCAAATTTAGTGTCATCCTATTTGTAAACTTCAAACTTTCTGCTTGAAGTCATCATCACTAATTAGCTTTTCTCACCAAGATAAAGTGATTATATAAAAGGATGATGTCTATAAAGTAGGTTGGTAACTCTCTGTAATTGTTGTCAAGTATTTAGAGCTCTTCCTCATCCCCCTGGGCTTTGAAACTGGCACATCCCATACATTTATTCTCTCTCCTATTAATAACTAGGAAACTACTACATATTCTTACAACATCTAACCAATAAAGCATGGCTATTGGCCAACAGGGATAAACATCAGCTTTAAATAACTGGAATTACTGAGCAGAGAAAACCAGCTAAATGTGAACTTTGTTCTTCAGGTAGGCTTATTTTGTGGATATCAAGTATCAGACAGAGACTATGCCTGCCCCTTTCGTGTCCTCTCAGTATTCAGCATTTCATTAAATATACAGGTATCCTATAGTCTTTTGGTTTAAGGGCTTTCTTTAGGTTTTGTACAAAGTAGACTGGGAGTGCTGGTGAATTACTGCCACCAGGAGAAACAGTTAGTAATGAAGTTAAGTCCATATCTTAACCCTGAAGTAGGTAGCCTGATAGAACTTTGGGGTAGCCTTCTAAGCAAGACATATCACGTCTGTGTTAGAGTACTGCCTTTTAATATATGGCGTAACAATGAACCAGTGTTTAACACGTGATGTTTTATTTAAGAATCAGAATACCTGGCTGTAGAAACAGAGGCAGAGTTCAGAGAATCCCTTTTCATTCTTTCCAGTAAACTGCTTGGGGGATATTTTGTGTATTATATCCTATGTTGTATTATAGGTCCTGATTTCTTGGGAGAAGGATTAGACATTTCTATTAGGAAACACGGTAGTGCTCCTATAAATATCTGCTTCCTGATTACTCAGAGCTCCTTGTGCTATTGAACTGACAGGCAAAGAAAGGAGCCACTTAAAGGAGAGTTAAAGCATTAACTCTCATTATAACAAGGAGATGAGGTTGCTGCTATATAAGTAAGATGGTGAAAAATCACAAATTCCCTGGAATTTTTGATGATTTTATGTCTAGTAGTAACTGACAATGGACTACTGAAGCTAATACAAAGAAATAATAATAAGGGCTTATAATTCTCAAAGACAATCAGAAGTACTGCTTGAAATAGATTACATAGAGCGAGTGGTAGGTTGCAGGATATATACAGTGCCAATGATAGGCCTAATGTCAATTGCAATAGTGAGACTATAGTTCACTTCATTACATTTTCTATTGTAAGTCCTCGTGTTCTTTTAAGAAGTAGTTATGAGTCATCAACTTGAATTAGCAGTGATGAGGCAAACTTAAGATATCTTGAGAAACGAGTGAATTTGAGCATTGCCAGTAGCAGATTGTAGCAGATATTATTGAAGCCCCAAGCACATCCCCTTCAAAAAAGACTGTTGCAATAGCACTCACTATTGCAGTACAGGTACAGGTTGGTGACACCTTATCTTAAAATCTGATGTATCTCTTCCTGTGGGCTTTCTCTTAGTCCTTGCTTTGAACAAGCCAGAGTATAAGGAAAGTTAGTTAATACCCTGAAAAATAACTGAACCAATGATGAATGACAGTTTGAGCACAAATACCTGTTGATTATAACCACCATAGGTAAGACAACTTTTAAGCTTCTTTTACTCTATTTTTAAGTCCCAGTAGCACTGAGCCCCTGGGGTCTGCAATAGCAGTCTGCTCATTAATGAACCTGTATTGGTTTTCTTCCCTTTCCATTCTCATTTCTCCACCACTAAAATAGTGCCCCCAGGATCAACAGTCAACCTCCAAATAAACCAATTACACTAAGAGCTACCAAGTTAAACCAGTTAGAGTCTTGTATGTTAACACTTCTTGGATATTTTGCAAAGTTCAACATTTTAATTATATCTTGAAGAAATAGGGTTCTTTGGAGGAAATTTTAGAAAACATTGAGATAAAGTTCCTCCTTGAAAGATAAAATTTTCTAAGCTAAATTCTCTATCATTTAAAAATCAGAAACATAGATAGGCATCCTCTAAATATGAACCAGAATCTTTTTCCCCCCACACTCATCCTGGGGCTGTCAGCTGAAACTACAATATGAATATGACTTTGCTATTCATTGGCATTGCTTTATCTTACCAAGATCATCCTCTTCAAGCAAATAGTCTGATTGTCCATAACAGGAACTTATAAAAAAAACCCTCATTAACTTTTTAATAGGCAGTGCCAACATGGAGATAGTGAGTGCGCTACAATTCTTTGAATCCCTCAGTCTTTACCTTGTCATTTCTACCATCTCTGCAATAGTTGTATCATGATTCTTACTTATTCCTAATCAAGACCCAGCATTGACAGATTTGCCTTCAACAAAATTTCTAATTCTCAATATATTCTAATTCTTACATTCCTTCTGTGAAACACTAAAAGCTTTGCATGATTTTATTCTCCCTTGTGGTCAGTAAGCAGTAATCCAGATTCAGTCTTTTCAATAGGTTTGCTTATAATGTTCAGAGGGTTAGCATGTGCCAAATTATTTCCAGTGAAATTGGCCTTACAAAGATGAACTAAGAGGAAAAAATGGTATACAATTGACATTGAACTTTACTATGGATCAAGTCATTTGCTAAGCATTACACTTGTACCACATCACTTTATCATTCTGAGAGATTGAATATACAAATGGATGTGGCCAGAACTTAAATAACAATAAGACTCTGACCTGCATCCTCTATAGGAACTCAAGGAAACCAAATGTCATCCTCCAGGACTAGGCAAATGATACCCAGCTGTCTATTTCACGGTCTCCACTTCTGTTTCCAAAAAAAGAAAGCTAAATATAGCTGGGTATGGTGGCACATTCTTATAATCTCAGTACTTGGGAGGCTAAGACAGGAGAATCCAGGTTTTTGGCCAGCCTCAGCTACTTAGGCTCTCAGCAATGTAGTGAGACCCTGTTTCAAAATAAAAATAAATAAATAAATAAATAAATAAATAAATAAATAATAGGGCTACAGGTGTAGCTCTGAGGTAGAATGTCTCTGGGTTCAATCCCCAGTACTGCAAAAAAAAAAAAAAATAGAAAGCTAAATATAATCCCCAAACCAATGATATAATAAGACTTTTCTCCATTTTCTCCTTCAACAGCTTGTAATCACATGACACCCCAAGTCTTCCCTTTTCTTTTTACTATAAAGCTTTTTATTATTTCCCTGATTTTGAGTCTCAAAAAGCAGGTGATGGTGGCTGAATTCTTTACCATAGCAAGCTCTAAAAAATTGGCCTGACTATTCTTATGTGGATGGTCATTGTTTATTTCCACAGATATAAGAACCCAATGAAACAATAACTTTTGACAACTGGGAAAATTGAGGCAGAAAGAAACTACATAAATTATCAAGTTCACAGAGCTGAAAATGGCAGGCCTGAAATCTAACATCAGCGTATTTGACTCCACAGCTTATTTTAACTGCTACTTTGGAAATGGTACTACTTTTAGGTTCAAGAGCTCTACTGTTTGACAAAGTTGAAATTTATCAGAGTTCTGTGATTCTGAAAAACAAGGACAGTTGAAGAAATCTCCCCATCTTTTGTGTTCTAGGAAAACAGCTTACTACAAAGAAATAGAATTTTCTCATATGACTTAGATTATATGCATCTCTGGTTTATCTCTGCAATACCAGACACAGCTCCTACAAATTTCTATATCTTCACCTCATAAGAGATTTGATGATTTTTTTTTGTTCCCATTGACCAATTGAGACAAAGATATTGACTTGATAAACTTTAAACACCTCTCCTTTCCCTAGGCTGCAGAACTAGCTTGAACAGGCAAACATCTCCTCCTTACTTGTGCCTCTTTCAATTGAAACATTAGCCAATAGAAAGGAAATGCATTCTTTTTTTTTTCTTTTTTTTCTTCAGGTCTGGGGATGGAACCCGGGAGCATTTGACCTCCGAGCTATACCCCTGCCCTAGTATTTTTATTCTTTAATTTGAAACTGGGTCTCACTAAGTTGCAGAGGGCCTAAGTAGCTGAGGCTGTTCGCAAACCGTGATCCTCCCGTTTCAGCCTCCAGAATGCTAGGATTACAAACGTGCGCCACCACGCCCGGCTGGAAATGCATTCTTGATCAACTGTCTGTCTCACCAGCTTTGTTCCCCTACACTCAGTTTTTTTAAGTCATATGTATCCCTCATTATAAAAGCACATTTCTTTCTGCTTAATCCTTGAGATGTTTGCAGATCTTGCAGTGAAAGTTCTTTCCTGATTGTAAAGCTTCCCTTCTTCTGTTACAATAATTGCTTTTTTTTTTTTTTTTTTTTTTTGGTGGTACTGGGGTTCCTGGAAGCCCTTCTACCTCTGGGCTACACTCCCAGACCTATTTTCTGTATTTTTGAAACAGGGTCTCTTAAACCAGCGTGGCTGGCCTCGATCCTCCTGCCTCTGCCTCCCAAGCGCAGGAATTACAAGCGTGCGCCACCACGCCCGGCTCAATAATTGCTTTTAAAAATTTTTAAATACTTGTTTTGTTTTAGTCAGCATTGTGACAAAACACCTGAAATAAATAAACTTAAAAGAAAAAGGATTTACTTTGGCTCATAGTTTCAGATGTTTAGGTCTGGAGTTACTTAGCTCTGTTGTTTCTGGGTCTGTAAAGAGGCAGGCCATCATGGTGGGGCAACTTTGGTAGAGCATAGCTACTTACCTCATGATGACAAGTAAGTAGAGAAAAGCTTACTTCATAAAAAATCCTGTACCCACAAACCAAGCAAATTATAAATCTATAAATTGATTTATCTGTTGATGAGGTCAGAGCCTTCAGGATCCTATTGCCACCCAAAGGCCCTACCTCTGAACATTGTGCTGAGGGGACACATGAGACTTGGGAGGTACCTACGTTCAAAGAAATTATTTCCATATCCAAATCTTGGTTTGTTTTTGCTTGATATGTTCAGTAGAAATGCAATGAAGCCACATATGCAATTACAAATTTTTTCAGTAGTTATATGGGACAAAATCATGTGAAGCAGTGAAATTAATTTTAATGATATATTTAGCCTACTCTATCCAAAATATCAACATGTAGTTAAGATAAAATTGTTAATGGACTATTTTATATGTCTTTTTCATTCATTTTTGAAATCCAGGGTGAATTTTTGTAATTATAAAACATCTCAGTTTGGACTGGCTATATTTCAAGCCCTCATAATATAACTGTTCTATTGGACAATACAGTATTTTTGATGTGAGTTCCCTTTGTCTAGCTCTGAGAAAGGTTGTTTGTTTCACTGAACTCAGCTTAGCCTCTCCTTATCTTTCTCCTCTTCTCTTTTGTTTTCATACCTTTTATTTTGGCTACTTAACAAGTCTGCATATTTTTAGTTTTTCGATTTCATTGCATGAGACACATTCTCTGAGTTACGTATCTGAGTTCTCTGACATTAGAAGACTACATCTCAACATACACAATTCTTTTCTATCACCAGATTCTTTCATTTCAACTGGAGAAAAAAGAAATTCTTTTCTTAATATAAAAATCTACAGCTACTTGACTCCTGTGCAGTGAAATAATGGATTTAGCAACTCTAAAATACCTCATAATCAGGTACATTCAGTGGGCTATGTTGGTTGCGTATTCAGAGTTTAATTTGGGGTGACAAGAATTGGGTAGCTAGAAACTAACTGGAGAGAAAATTCTTTGATCAAAAAGTGTTTGATTTATGTCTTCTCTAAAGTTTTTGTGCTTGTTCTCTTCTAAAAAAAATCATAAAAATAACACCTGATGCTTTAGTATTTGTATGTGGTGCCGAATCATCTGTGCAAATAAAACAATAGCTTGAAACATCTTCTGCTGCTTGAGCACATCTCTAGAGATTGCTTTGAAATATCACTACATACTCAGCAGTTGAGAAAAATGAAATTGATTTGAGATGGATTGCTGCTTCAGTGGCCCATGTTACTCAGCAACTTTCCCCAGTGCCTGTCCACTGTCATCACTAATGTGCCATCGTTCACCAGCTCAACACAAAGGAGCAATTTGCTTGGCTCACCAGTTACAAAGATGATGGGGCCAGAACACACATTCTTTCTCTAAGTCTGGGATTAAGAATCATGTTCTTATTTACGTTCTGTTTTATTTCACCTTTTTTTTTCTTCTCAGCTTTAGTTTTCATAAAGCAGTATGAATTTCACACTAACTAAATGAGATTTTTAAATTATCTAATTACACCCAATTTTTAAAAAAAAGTAGTGCATGGCAAGCACCAGCTTTAGATATGCACAGATAAGTACAGAACTCAAGAATTTGATGCTTTGGAAGGGATATAGAAAAGCAAATGTATAGACTGTATAAAACTAAAATCATCATCAAAATACAGTTGAATTTAAATTTTAAATTGCATACTAATGTGTGAAATTAATTTTAATGGGTAGTGATAAGATAGGGAGAAGCCAGAGCATTTGAAGGAGATCACACATACAAAAACTGAACTATATTCCGATACAATAAAAAGAGGAACTAGTTGCAGCAAGGGGTATGATAAGTGGAAGAAAGCAGTATATCTTAAAGCCGTAACCTGCAGATAGATTATAAATCTGCTGGAAGGCCATAGTAAAAATATTGCATTTTTTGGTAATTAGTTGGGAATGTAAAGAGATTGTTATGTGATATAAAATATAAAATAATGTGACCTGGCATGTATAATTATGATTTTGAAGACTGTGGAAAATGATTTAAAAAGAATGCTAAGCTGAGCATGGTGGCAGGATTGTAAATCCAGCATTTCAGAGGCTGAGACAGGAGGATCGTGGTTCATAAACAGCCTCAGCTACTTAGTAAAACTATCTGCAAGTTGGTGTGACCCTGTTTCAAAATAAGGAATAAAAAATAGGGCAGGGCTGTAGCTCAGAGGCAGAGGTAGAACACCCCTTGGTTCCATCCCCAGTACAAAAAAAAAAAAAAAAAAAAAGAGAGAGAGAGAAGAAAAAAAGAAAAAGAAAAGAAAGAAAAAAGAATACTGTATTGTCATTTAGTTCAGTTGCTCAGTTTTTGATTGGATTGCTTATTTCCTTAGTGGAGAATTTCTTGAGTTCTCTGTATATTCTAGATATTAGTTCTCTATCAGAGTAGTTGGCAAAATTTTTCTCCCATTCTGTCAGCTCTCTGTTGAGGTCCTTGATGGTTTTCTTTGCTGTTCAGAAGCTTTTCAGTTTAATACAATCCCATATATTGATCTTTTAGCTTCTTGTGCCTTTAGGGTCTTGTTGAGAAAGTTTTTATCTCAAAAACTATATTTTGAATTATAGGACATATGCCCTTTTCAAGGAGCTGCAAGGTCTCTGGTCTGATTTCCAAGTCTTTGATCCATCTTGACTTGCTTGACTCTAATGCAGGGTGAGAAAGTGGGGTTTATTTCCATTTTTCTGCATATGGCTAACAAGTTTTGCCAACACTATTTGTTAAGAGGCTATCATCGTTTTTCCCAATGTATGTTTTTGGCCCCTTTGTCAAAGTTCAATTGGCTATAAATGTGCGTATTTGTTTCTGAGTCTTTTCTTCTGCTCCATTGGTCTATATATCTGTTTTTGTGCCAGTACCATGTTGTTTCTTGTTTCTGAGAACTACTTTAGCTATTCTGTATTTTTTATTGTTGTTGTTGTTGCTCCAAATGAATTTAAGGACTGATTTTTCAATGTCTGTGAGGATTCACCTTGGTAATTTAATGGGTATTGCTTTGAATCTATAGATCACTTTTGGAAGAATGGCCATTTTGATATTTATTCTGTTCTTCCAAGAACATGGAAGATCTTTCTATCTTTTAAGGTCTTCTTTGGTTTCTTTTAAAATGTAAGTGTTCTTTGTAGAGGAAATTCAAATGGCCAATAAATGTATAAAAAATGTTCAACATCATTAGCAATCACAGAAATACAAATCAAAACTATCCTAAGATTTCACCTAACTCCAACTTGAATGGCAATCATTCAAAACACAAACAACAACAAATGCTGGCGAGGATATGGAAACGTGGGAACATTGTTGGTGAGATTGCAAATTAGTGCAACCACTTTGGAAAACAGTATGAAGGATCCTCAGAAGAATGGAAATGAATCTAACATATGATCCGGTGATACCACTTCTGAATATCTACCCACAAAATTGGAAACCACACTACCAAACTATTGGATGTGTATCTATGTTCATAGTTGCACAATTCACCATAGCTAAACTATGGAACCAACTAAGATGTCCATCAACAGATGAATGGATTACAAAACTATGGGATATGTACACAATAAAATTTTACTCAGTTATAAATAAGAACAACATTACATAATATTCAGGGAAATCAATGGTACTGAAGAGTATTATGCTAAGTGAGATTAGTCACAAAAAGTAAGAAATCAGATGCTCTCTCTAATATGGAGAAGCTGGGGGGGGGGGTGATAGGAGGAACTCTAGACAAAGAAGGAAAAACCATTGGTGACCAAATAAGGCAACCTAACTGAGGGGAATAAGGACAGGAAGAGGAAAATTCCATAGTATACATGATGTACATTCATAAACACAATGAAATCAATAACTAAGCCAAACATGAGAAGGAGGAAGGGAGTGGCAATGGGGTGGGAATTGGGGAAGGGTTAAATGAGTCATGTTTGCATGTATGCTTCTTTCATCTTGGAATTCATTAAGACGTATGACAACAATGCACCAATAAAAATCAGGAAAAGAAAAGGATGCTAAACCAGGCATGTTGGCACACACATCTAATCCCAGTACTTGGGAGGCTGAGACAAGTAGATCATAGGTTTCACTCCAGCCTTAGCAATTTAGTGAGATTTTCAGCAAGTTAGTGAGAACCTGTTTCAAAATGAATATAGCTGGGCATATGGGTAGAGTAAGAATATCCCTTGTTTCAGTCCTCAGTACAAAAAATAAAAAGATCCTAGCCAAGTATTTACTTAAAAATAAAAAAAACCCAAAATCCTGACACATGATACAACATGATGAACCTTTAAAATATGATGCTAAATAAAAGAAGCCAGACATAAAATGCCACTTATTGTATTATTCCATACGTGTAAAATTTCCAGGATAGGAATATGCATACAGACAGAAAGATTAAAGGTTCCAGATGACAGAGTCTCCCTCTGAAATGGGGAGTAACTATTTAATGAACACCATCTTTTTAGAGTGATGAAAGCATTATAAACTTAGTGGTGATGGTTTTACAATATTGTAAATATACTAAAAACCATCAGTTGTAAAATAAAAGAAATTAAAAGTTGCACACACAATATATATAATATATAATATACAATATATAATATGAATATGCACACATAAAACATACACATACGTAGTGATATACATAACATACATGGAAGAAAAAATAACATACAAACAAATATGAGAGATACAAAAAATTGGAGACACACAAAAACACATATACACAGAGAGGTAGAAAGAGGAGGAGGATGTGTGAGCACCAAAGTTGAGTTAGGAGCACAAAGAACTGCATTGAAAGATAATGAAATCAAAGCCGGGCATGGTGGCTCATGCTTGTAATCCCAGCATTTGGAAGGCTGAGACAGTACTTAGTGAGGCCCTTTGCAACTCAGTGAGACCTGCTTCAAAATAAAGAATAAGAAATCGAGCTGGGGTTGTAGCGAGGAGATAGAATTCTCCTGGATTCCATCGCAGGAACCAAGAAAAAAGGTAGAAATCCATAAAGAATGAGTTTTTATAAATTATTTTATTAGATAGGATTGACTTGTCCCAAAAGCAGATTTATATTATATGAAGGGTGAGGGGTGAGTTTTTCTTTTATGGTACCAGGGTTCCTGGAAACCCTTCTATCTCCGGGCTACATTCCCAGACCTATTTTATATTTTATTTGGGAACAGGGTCTCTTAAGTCAGAGAGCCTGGCTGAACCTGCGAGATCCCTGTTTCCACCTCCCAAGTGCGGGGATCACGAGCACGCGCCACCCCGCCCGGCCTGAATTTTAATAATTGATATTTATTAGACTATAGCAGTGACATTATATGAAATAATATTTTAGTCACAATCCATTTCATCATAAAATAAGATCATTTATGAATAAAAATAACTGAAATTTTGGATTTATGGCAATATCTATTGTAATCATGCAGAGATGTTTCTCTTTAATGTCCATAATGTTGCCTTTTGACAAGTAAATGATCAGTGTGTCAGTATACTGCAAAGAAATAATATTTGTTAAGAACAAATCTAACTAATTTCCTAATTACAATATTTGGCTTTGCTTTTCTTACAATAGAAAGTAGTTTCATTATTTCAGTTGATAATATTTTCCTGATAAAGGGAAGTTATTTTACTGCCATGCCTTGTAGGCCAGCTATTAATTTTAATAAGAATTTAATAAGTGTGAAATCCTTTAGGAATTTGCAACCGAAAGTCACCAGATGTTCTGTGTAAGGACAATGTGGTTTAGGTGTAATTGAAAGCTGTTGTGTTTTTCTCACCTTTTTAAAAATGTTGAAAATCCAGGTAATCTAAACCTAGTTCATGACCATGATTCCTACTGGATTTTTTCTGTCTTTTTGTTCAAATTACACTCCTTTTCTATTATTTTTTTCATGAAAACTTTGCATTGTTCAGAACATATGTTTTCATATCACCAATTAGTATTGCAAGCAAGAAAGGAATGTTTAAGTCCCTTATATTGGAGTTGGAGGAGAATAACTGTTCTGTATAGCAGTTTGACTTCACCTTATCTTTCCAAGGTTATGCACTTTACTTCATTCTTGAAAGAAGGCTTCCAGCAAAGTGCCTTCTTATTATGAATGAGGTCCTCTTATTGTTCACAGGAGTGCTGGAAGCCACCTTTTTCCAGCTTCACTTCTTTTATTATCCTCTTTTATCTTGCTCGCTTTCATCTGATGCTTTCTCTTTGGCTCATAAAATGAGTAAGCTGCGAGCAAGGAGGGGTAAAGGCCATGACTCAGACAGTGGCCAATGGAAGCTTCTATAGAGTCTGACTCTTTTGATGAGTGTTGCACAATAAAACATAAAGGTGCTGCCATTTCTATGGAAGAGATGAAAGAATGTTTTTAGGATAATAACTGTATGTCCAATTAAGATTGTTAAAATTAATGTATGAGAATTTTACATGCTTGACTGTAGGATAAACATTTTGATAAAGGGCATTGGGCATAAATTTAATCCTGTATGTTATAGACTGAATACTTTCAATAACACAGGAAAATTTCTTTGCTTTGAAGCATCTGTTATAATTTAAGAGGCTATTGTAGCCATAAAATTATAGAGATATGGAAATGATACTGAATGAATGGAAAGAAAATTACTTTCACTTTGGCATCTAATGATGATCAATTCCTACTAACTGGTGGGATGTGTAGAGTGGTTGTATGTCATCCATCAGATTATCAACTGCCATAGATTATCTTTCAAAAAAGGTGACATTCTTGATTTTCCTTCTTCCTATTTCTTCCTCTTTTAGCACTTTTGATTCTCCTCCTGACTCCCTAGATTTATCAGTCTTCTCGGGTACTCTTCTTTTATCTAATCTTTCAATATGTGTTCTTTTTGCAATTGGAATCTTGGTATGACTTCCTGGGATATGATTTTTACAAATTTATACATTCAAAAATCTCCAAAATTTATAGACACACTTACCAGCATGATTTTAATGGCATACATATATTTCTGATACCCATATATCTACCTGAAACACACATATATTCTGAACTGCTTCATCTTACCGAACATTGGACTGAACACAGCCTAACCTTCTTAAATGGTTGAGATCTTCTGTACTGGGTACTTAGATAAAATGCAGCATATTCAGAATGAAGATCATGAACAGTTCATCCTTTTTGTCTGCAAATTCTACAGAATGGAGTCAACTAACAAGAAACCAAAATAATTCAGCAAAAGACTGCACCAGTATTGCGGTTGTACAGATTTTTGTAATTAATCCCTGAACAATAAAGTTTAATAATTTTTTACATAGCATTTACCTTGTATTAGATATTATAAGTAGTCAAAAGATTATTTTAAGTGTACAGGTGGATATGCATTGGTATTATGCAAATACTAATCTGTTTTATATAAAGCATTTGAACAGCCTCAGATTTTGGTGTCTCTTCAGGGTCCTGGAACCAATCTACTGAGAATACCAATATCGGATTCATTTTTTCTTATTCTTTTTCTGGTTTACCAGATTTCAAAATATTTCTACTTTGTTAATCTGGAAACCAGGAAATCATCCTAAATTGTAAAATTTTCTTTATCTCTTTTTTCCTTATTGGTTGTTCTCATTCATTTTCTTGGGCGTATTTCTTATAAATTTGTATCAATATGATTGGAAACCATACCCCCACATAATTTGTGGTTGAATTAACCTGCATTTTCTACAGTTAGCAAAAAGAAAGCTCCTATTCCAAACTTTTACCATGAAGCTCTTTTCTGAAGCTTATTGAGAGTTACTTAGAAACAATTAATTGGTGAGGGAAAGAAGCTGAGAGAAATTTGTTTGACATGATTACAAATGGTAGAGTGGATTTGAGTAACATCCGATATTTACTGGCACTATGTGAACATGCATGCATAATGATATTTTTCAAAAGGTTAATGCATGTATTATGTAAGCATGGCTTACTTTAAAGCTGTGCAAATTTTCTCCAAGAGATATAAAAGAGAGCCAGCTTCCATTCTATCCAAAGTAAATCTAAACATTCTAATACAAAATAGTTGGAGTACAAATAAAATATTTTAATAACTTTAAATATAAAGATTGGAATTCTATTTTTTAAAATTAACAGTTACTGAGCTTTTTGTCAATTTAATATAATTAAGACTAATTAATATAGTCAAACTGTTCTAAATTCAAATGCACAAAAAGAAGAAATTTTCATTTTACTTCTTTGCCCTAGCTTATCTGCTATCCCCAAAAGGCAATCCAAATTACAGGTAAAAACTTTCTCAACAAGACCCCAAAGTCACAAGAAACTAAAAGGTGGATCAATATTTGGGATTGCATTAGACTAAAGAGCTTCTGCACTGCAAAGGAAACTATCAAGAATCTTAGCAGAGATCCCACAGAATAAGAAGAAAATTTTGCCATCTACTCTTCTGATAAAAGACTAATATCTAGAATTTACCCCAAACTCAAGAAACTCAGCACTAAGAAAACAAATAACCCAACCCAAACTGAGCAAATGAACTAAATAGACACTTCACAAAAGTAGAAATTAAAATGGCCAATAAATGCATGAAAAAAATGCTCAACATTATTAGCAACCAGAGAGATGCAAATAAAAATTACTCTGAGATTTCACCTAATTCCAACAAGAATGGCAATCATTCAAAAAAACAAACAACAACAAATGCTGGTGAGAGTGTGGAGGAGTGGGAACTTCAATGCATTGTTGGTGGATTACAAATTAGTGCAACAGCTTTGGGAAACCATATGGAAGATCCTCAGGTAAATGGATGTAACTGGAGAACATTATGCTAAGTATGACTAGTCAGTCATAAAAAATAAGAAATCAAATGCTTTCCCTAGTATGTGAAAGCTATGGAGAAAATGGGTCATAGTAAGAACTCTAGACAAAGAAGGATAAACTATAGATGAGCAAATGAAGGCGACCTAACTGAGGGGGATGGGAAAGAAAAAGAGGAAATTTCCCTGATATACATGAAGTACATTAACAAACATATCAAAGTCAACCACTAAGCCAAACATGAGAAGAGGGAGGGGGAAGGAATGAGGTGGGAACTGGGTAGGTGCTAATTGGATGATATATGCATGTATGCTTCTACTATCTTGTACTCCATTAAGATGTACAAGTAAGATGCACCAATAAAAAATTAAAAAATAATATCCAGGCATGGTGGCACAAGCTTGTAATCCCAGTACTTGGGAGGCTGAGACAGGAGGATCCAGGTTCGCAGCCAGCCTCAGCTACTTAGCAAGGTCCTCTGCAACTTAGTGAGAACTTGTTTCAAAATAAAGAATAAAAACTAGGGCTGGGGATGTAGCTTGGAGGTAGAATGTCCCTGGCTTCAATTCCTGGCACCACAAAAAAGTAATAAAATAATGTATTTTAAGGTTATGTTGACAGTTTTTTGTTGAATGACTCTTATATGCAAGGTGCTGTGTTGAGTGTTGTGAAATGTATTCAGAACATTTTTAATCTGCATTATAAGTGACTCTGAACACTATGCTGTTATTACCTAAAAGTAGAGAGTTGCAGGATCAAATCATCATTATGAGGTGACTTTGAAGGGCAGTTATAAAAGGAAATCTTCATGAGAAGAACTTCAGACCTCAAAGGAGAAATGGCCAGAGGTGTGACTCTGCTATTTCATAGTCAGTGACCATTAGATTTGATTGTCTGAAATTTAGAAGAAATATAATTAGGATATTGGAAGCAAAGTGCTAAAGAGTGAAGGTATACTGATAGAAGGCTCTGAATGAACAGCATGTGGAATCATTTGTGTTCCATATAAATGATTATCAAAAGCAACCTTAGAAGAGGAGGAACGTAATAATAATGTGGCAAGATGATACATTCTATTCCCAGCAATTCTTACTCTTGTCAAATTTCCTATGATATTGAGAATAGAGTTTATGCATGGACTGAGTGAATGGACTTTCAATCATTAAGAATGAAAAAACTACAGTATAACAAGAGCAGAAACCAACACTTATCCCCCAGTATGGTGCCATTCTCTGTGTCAACTGGCCAGTCAAGTGTGAAAGAATTGTGATGTTGGGTCACATCCCTCGTGGCCATGGATTTTTTTTTATTGAAATAGACATTACACTGGAAATATTTTTTGCATTCCTCAATAATTCTTTAAGAAAAACCACATGGAGATCTAAAGATGACTTAGTCACTGCGATGGGATTCCCCATAGCATTTCTTCTAAGATGTTCATTTTGAGTAAAATAGGATTCAAATCATGTAGTTCATTGATTTTATCATGTTTTCCACTACCTTGAGGTATCTGGCTTGCTATTCTTTAGAATCACATTTTGAAGACTAAGTTTTAGTGTCCATTGAGTGACATCTTGCAAGCTGGGGTGACAGCAATCAGGATGTGGTATGTTCTCTAAATAATCCATGGACATCTGATGGTGTTTCTCCTATAGTCAGGATTTATGGTTATGAGAATTAGCATATACCAGTGGGAGAAGCTTCTCTCAATATTACTATTCATAATCTGTTAGTAAAATTTTTGCTTTTCTACAATTAACTTTGGGCTATTCTGGTCTAAGTGTCTTGGTTCTCAAGAGATAAATGCTTCCACCAGGGCACAGAAATGGTTCCATTAAACTAGAAGTTGAGATTGCTACCCACTCAATGCACACACCAGGTCTTTATTTCTGCAGATCAACAGGCAGATAAGAGGGTTACTGTACCGGCCATGGTGATCACAGGAAAATTGGTTTCCTATTTCATAATAGGTTAAAGAGAAGTCTGTTTGCAAATGCAGAAAACCCTCTGAGTTACTAAGTACTTTCAATTTCTGTGATTAAAGAGAATTTTAAAAAGTGCAATAATCTCATGCAGGTGGATTGACTAATGGCCCTAACCCTTCAAAAATAAAAATTTGGGTTACCCTACCTACCAAGGTACCTGAATGCAAAATGTATTTGAAATTGGCAGTGAAAGAAATCCAGTAAAAATATCAAATTAGGTGCCCAGTTTCAGAAATGAGGACTGTAATAAGCACAATTTTTCTTTCTTTATTATTTTGATATAAATATATTTGCATATATTTTAATAATTTTTCTCTCATTTTCCTATGGCCTAATATAACACGTGATAATAATAGCTAACCTCATAACTTAGTATTTAAATTTATGATATCAAGGAGGAATACAACTGATTAACATTATCTAAAGATGGATAGAATGACATTATGTCCTTTTTGGAGGAGAGGGTTACCATATTTTTGGTTGTATAAGGGACAGTGGTATGATGTTAAATGCACATATGTTTTTATGTGGTAGTTTAAGTGTGGCTAAAAGAAAAGTGGGTGCGGCTAATAAATTGAGGACTGTGGTGATTCTGTTGTAGCCATTCTGGAGTTGCTTTTCCAGAGTTCCCTTTCCTCTTTGGTTCTAGGTTGGAGTTGACTGTGAGGAACATGTCTGTGATATTTGGAACATTTAAGGGACACAGAAGTCATGTCCACACTCAGAAGGTGGATGTGCCATTTGGAATAGTTGTACCCTTTTTACAGAGTTATGTATCTGTAACCCAACCTGAGAGTTTTGCTGGATATTCTCCTCTAGCTTTTTTGCATCCTAGGAAGTGTCCATTCATATTTCTGTAGTGAAGTTAACCAGATCTTCAGAAAAACCACATCACTAAAGTTAGAAGCTAGAGGCTTTGAGAGGCGTGAGACCAGGACTGTTTCTGTTGAAAGACAAATGTGGGTTGGCTTATCTTTACAGATTCAAGCTCATCCTCATGGATTTCAGCTTGTACCCCAATGACATTTATCTTTCTCTCTTAACTACTGGACCAATTTATTTTAGGACTAGAATTGCATACAGGGATAACAAATAAGCCTGAAGTAAATAAATCTTGAAGTAAACTCTTATATTATCTACACAGATCCTGCTACTCTGACAAAACATAACTGATAAGTGTGTTCCAGTCAGATATATAAAGATATGTATAAAATGAACTTTAAGAAAGTATGTATACATATTTTATTATAGCAGAATACAAAGGAAGGGAGAGATGGAGCGACGTAAAGAAGAGAGAGAAAGAGAGGGAGAGGGAGAGGGAGAGGGAGAGAAAGAGGGAGAGAGAGAGGGAGAGAGAGAAACTTCATGCAGGAAGGTGGCATTTAATCCTCTGAACCTTGAAGAATGAGTGAAATTTCTACTAGCATAAAAAAATAAAAATTGAGATAAAAAGCTGCTATCTACTCAATATTTAATTATTGCCATTTCTAGGTATTGGTACAAGAAACAAGACAGGCACAATTGTTGATGCTTCAGAATTCATAGTCTAGCAGAGATGACTCATATTGCTAAGGCAATGCACTCCATCTAGTGAGGGAAACTAAGTCTGTGCTACATACTTGGCCCTGATCATATCTAAATGACCCTTGGATAACTAGTGGAATCTTGAATTCTTTAATATTTTCTGAATATGGTTATATTTTGCAAGACATTGCTAACAAGGTATAAGGGAGAAGACACAGGCTTTCTCATTTCCTACTGTTTTCCATTCTCACCCCCTCCACCAGCTGCTCTCTGCCATCTGTTTCTACTATTCTGCTAAAACAGCTGTTGCACAGGCCACTGATACTCTAATCATCAAGTCTCATGGACATATATTGGTCCCTATTTTATTTGACATAACTTTGCCATTTGCCATTATAGTAATTCCTTTATTCTTCAAATTCTCTAAGCCCCTGACATTACTCTTTCCTGGTTTCTCTTTATTTCTCTGCTTCTTATTCTGCTCCATTTTTATTCAATATTTGGTTAATAGCACCTGAAAGTGCTGAAATAATTGGAAAGTCCATTTCTCATCCCTTTTATCTCTCTTTCTATACATTCAATTGGAGATTGAATCCAGATCTAATATATTGTTGAGTTTTTTTATGATTTGCGCCCTCCTATTCAGGTTGACTCTCTTTTTCTTATCTTAACCCCACAGGCCTTATTCTTTAGCCATGATGAAACCCTCATTTCTTATCTATCTGTTCTATTTTTGTCTCCCACTAATCCATCCTTTGCATGGCCACCAGACATATATTAAAAAAATTCAAATGTGAAAAGTGCAAATGCAAATGTGATCTCTTTACTCTTCAGGAACCTCAAAATAAATACAATTTTTTTTAAAAATGGCATGGAAGTTCTGCATGATTTAACTCCTGATTGCTTCCTAAGATTCAAATTCTAATATACACTCCCACCTTTCAAATAATGTCAAGTAACTCAACTCGCCAGAGTACCGATAATTTTTTATCTTGCTAAAATAATCTTTTGTCCCTTCATCTACTCAGATAACCCCTATTCATTATTTCAGAATAAATTCTTGGGTCATTATTAGCTCATTCCTTTATTCTGTTAAAGCTGATTGACCACCTTTGATTTTCCATAGTTATCTCTTTCTCTCTTCATAAATCCTTTAATAACTAGTTGTTCTTTTGTTTTTACAGTTTTCTTCCAGTTCAATTATTTCTAGTTATCCACTGAATAATACTGGATATTAACTGCTATTCAATGAAATTTGGGGTCCAGTTTTCTCCTCTGTAATTAATATACTGGGCACATATGTATCATTGTAGTTAACTGTGTGATAACTTGTAGTCTCCTCTTATTACATGGTGAGCCTCTTGAACACAGGAATTGTATCTGTGTGTGTGTGTATGTGTGTGTGTGTGTGTGTGTGTGTGTGTGTGTGTGTTTGTATCAGCTTGTAAGAGTTCTGCTAATTTATAATTTCATAATATAGTTTTTGAATGGAGATGACTTAGCACCAGAAGACCTAATGGAATTAATTATTTAATTTCTCTGAGACAGAGCTGCCAAAAAAAAAAAAAATGAAGATAAAAGAGAGAGTGATAATTTCCCTGAACATCTCATCAGCTTTTTTTGGTACTGAGGACTGAACCCAGGGGCATTTTGTTTCAAGGCTACACCCCAGCCATTTTTTTTCAGGTTTTATTTATTTATTTATTTATTTATTTATTTATTTATTTATTTTTATTCCAGGATATTTATTTTTTAAATGGATTTTTTATTGAACATAAATAGTATACATTTAAACTATATTTGGTGCCCTCTCCCTCCACCCCTCTTTTCCCTTCCCCTCTCCCAACAATAAGTGTTCAGATTAACCATGCTATATTCATACTTTTATACATATTTGGATGTAGCTCCTCAATTAATCAACCTCAGCCTTCTTCCTATCCTATTCTCCTATTCTAGCTTTGCTGAGATTTCCCCTCCCCATTATCTGGAGTCCCTCTGGTATCCCCAGTGCTCCCTAGTCTGGGAATATTAGAGAAAACATATGTCCCTTCTCTTTCTGTGCTTGGCTGATCTCACTTAACATAATGTCCTCCAGGGCTTTCCATCTCCTTGCAAATGACATAATTTTGTTCTTCTTTATGGCTGAATAGAATTCCATTGTGTGTATTTCCCAAAGTTTTGCTATCCATTCATCTGTTGATGGAGATCTGGGTTGCTTCCATATTTTGGCTATTACGAATTGTGCTGCTATGAACATAGGTATGCATATGTTGCTGTATTTCTCTGAATTCAACCCCTTTGGAAAGATACCCAGGAGTGGTATAGCTGGATCATATGGTGGATCTATTCCCACCTTTCTTAGGAATCTCCACACAGATGTCCATAGTGGCTGAACTAGTTTGCATTCCCACCAACAGTGTAAGAGTTCCTCTTTCCCCACATCATCACCAGCATTTGTTGTTTATTTCTTTATGCTTGCCACTCTGACCCAGCCATTTTTTTAAACATGATCTCACTAAGTTTCTGAGATTAGTCACCATAAGTTACTGAGGCTGGCCTCAAACCTGTGAACCTCCTGTGTCAGCCTCCCAAATATTGCAATTAAAAGTATGTGCCACCACACCTGGATTCTACAGCTATCTTTAATTTCAATTGTGAACATTAATTCTATGATTTCATTTTCAAATTCTAAGTAGTTGGCCATGCCCTGGACTAGAATCTTTAAGACAAGTCACTTCACTGATCATCTGGTCAGCCTATCATAGGGTGCTCATCCAGATCCCATTATCTAGGGTAAAGTGTTGGGTCACATGGTAGTTGACTTTGGATGTCAGGTCATTGACCTTGATAGACAGTATATTCATATATATATATATATATGAATTTGCTTACCATTGCAAACCATTAGTTGAGAATTTCGTCTTTGTTGCCAACTGCGCTATTTTAAGTGCCCAACACAAATGAGAAAATCAGGAAAAACTTGCTAAATAAATGTATGTTGATTTTGTTTTATGAACAATTGAAAGTCATTAAAGATCATGCAATCCCAAAATGTTTGATATAATGAAGGCACAGGATTTTGGCTTATTAGATGATAAAGTATGTACTCTTTCTCTGTCAGTCTCTCTTTCTCTGAGAAAAGAACACAACAAAAATTTAAATGTGTTTATTTTGTGAAGTAGAATTATGGGTGAACTTTCCTATTATTTTAGCACGTTATTTTCCCATTATTTTCTGCTCAATTCTTAAAATTACATTTTATCATTTTTAGTTTAAAATGTTGAGCATGTTTTTACCATTATTTCTCTGATATTTCCTTAAGGAAGGGGCAAAGACAACGGAACTACTCTGTGTTGAGCTCTTACTGTGTGTCCGATATAATTTTAGGTCTTTACATATATATTCCTAGAATCTTTTCAATTTTAGAGTAAGAGACATCCCAATGAGTTAAGTTACTTGCCTGAGATCACATAATTGATTACACAGCAGGAATTTGACCACAATTCATTCCAATTTCTTTCTCACTAATCGACACTGACTCTCTGACCAGCCTTCCTTGATGAAGTCAGCTCTCCCTGGTTTCTCCTTTCACTAAACTAAATATTAATTTAGTACCTGCATGGATACTTTGTTATAATTATGTAGCCTGGTTCAGGTTTGTGTTCTTAGATAGATAAAAAGATTGTTTAAGGCAGAAGCAATACCATGGGCTCCTTTCATATTTTTTTATATCGGACATGCCTGTAAGTACAGTAATATATGTTATTGTAATTATTAATATATTTAACAAAACTATAAGAAAAAAATAAAACATTTAAATGTGAAAATGTATTTTTGCTTATATAGGTTTGTTATAGCTGATGTTCTTTTGAACTGTAAGTATGGCATCTTAAGGGGTTTATATTTATTCCTGTGATTTCATACTAATTAAAGGCCCCAAGTGTTCAATTCTTCATATTATATGGCAACGTGAGGTCTGTAGTGCTTAACTTACTTTGCAGTTTTTAATCAGGCCCCAGTCATTCTGATCCCACTTTCTTCTTTTTAATTTTAATTTCACTTTTTCTTGTGGCACTAAAGTTTGGACCCTGGGACATTCTACCTCTGAGCTACACCCCAGCCAAATTTAATTTATTTTTTTTTTATTTTGAAACAAGTTCTCACCAAGTTACCCTGTATGTTGCCTCTCTAAGTCCCCTGAGCTCCTCTTGTCTCAGCCTCCCAAGTACTGGGACTAAAGGCATATACCTCTGTGTCTGGCTCTAATCCTATTTTCTATTTATTCTCTTATATACTCAGTGCTTACACCAAGATGAACTACTAGTTCCTGAATACTCTAAGTGCCATTCATATCTGGTATTTCTTGCACTATTCCTTTAGCCTGAATCTGTCTTGTAAATTCTCTTCAAGCATCAGAATATTACATATCTTTAGATCCTTTGTTTCTGAAATTTTTGTCTAATAATCTTGATTCTTAGTAATCTTTTCCTCTTCTGAATTCTGTTATCACTTAATCTGCCACTTATATAGATATGGACCTTTCGATATATCTAAGATTAATATATATCTACCATCCTTCAGATATATTTATCATCTATTTATTTATCTATAATGGTAACCAGTGCATGAATCTATCCTTAACTAATTTAAAGTAAGAATACAGTACTGTCAACTACATGCATATTACTATATAGCACATCTCTAGTACTTTCTCTTTTATGTCTGAAACTCTATTCTCACTGAATAATGACTTACTATTTTACCTTCCCCTTACATCCCTGGCAATTGTCATTCTACTTTCAGCCTCTAGAAGTCTGACAAACTTAGATACCTTATTTTTTGTAATGTGTGATTAGGCTTTTTTACTTAGCATAATGTCTTTAACTTTCATTCAGGTAGCATATGACAGGATTTACTTCATTTTTAAGGCTGAATAATATATCATTATGGGTATATTTACTTTATTTAGATTTTTCTACCTCTTGGCCATTGTGAACAATACTTCAATGAATGTAGGAGTGAAATATGTTTTTCAGATCCTGATTTAACTTCTTGGGGGTAAATATATATAAAGGATGCTGGATCCTATGGCAGTTCTATTTTTAATTTTTGAGTAATATAAAGATTTACTTTTCTCCATATCCTCACCAATCCTTGTTTATTGTTATTGTTGTTGTTATTATTATTATTATTATTATTATTATTATTACTATCATTATTATTTACATATTGGGTAACAGCCATTCTAATGGATTTGAAGTAATATTATAATTTGGCTATAGTATGTCTTTTTGGAGAAATGTTCATTTAAGTAGTTTGTTCATTTTTCAATTTTTTTCCTTTTGCTACTGAGTTGCAGGATGTTTATAATATATTTTGGCTATTAGTCTTTTCTCGTAGAGTTTGCAAATTTTTTCTCCCATTCTGTAAGTTTCCTTTCATACTGTTGATTATTTTCTTTTCTGAATGAAACTTTTTAGCTTGATATAGTCCCACTTGTTTAATTTGTCCCATTTTTTGTTGTCTATTTTTTGTTGTCTATCCAACAAATCTTTGCTAAGACCAATATTACAAAGGATTTTTACCAGTCTTATTGAATTCTTTTGCATATTAGATCCAGTTTTCACACACCGTTTATTTTAGAGCCTATCCTTTCTCCATGTGTGATCTTGACGCCTTTATTGAAGATCATTTGACTGTGCGTGTATGGGTTTCTGTGCTCTTTATTCTGTCCCATTGGTCTACATATCTGGTATTATGTTTGAATGGCACTTTTAATTTTCAACCTTGTATTAAGATTAGCTAATAAAAGATTCAGGCATGCCTAATATATCCCCTAAGATAGCAAGTTTTTAAAGTTTGCCATATTATTTATTATTACAATTCTACCAGTATTTTTTATAATTGTGAGCACACAATTGATTTTTTTTTCATGGTGATATTGGGGTTTGAACTCAAGGACATTTTACCTCTGAGCTAAACCTCTAGCCCTTTTTATCTTTTGCTTTGAAGCAGTGTCTTGCTAGGTTGTTGAGAGTCTCACTATGTTGCTGAGACTGTCCTCAAACCTGCCATCCTCCAATCTCAGCCTCCCAAATACTGGAATTACAGGCATGTGCTACCCTGACAGGCTCTCAACAGATTTTTGAACAAACAAAGAGATGTATATTTCTTTAATTCTATTATAATGACAAATATTTGGGAAATATTTTTATTATGAAAAAGTATGGTTAAAAGAGAAAACTAATAAATTAGGCTTTAAATGAAAAAAATCTAAGTACTGAATTTATTACTGTTGGCACACAAAAGATATGCTGGATGGCTCAGTTCCATGTATTTTTGAAGAGGTGAAGTGAAAAAGAAAAAAGAAGGAAAGAGAAGGAAATAATACTGCAGTGTTTCCTTTGCCTTACGGAAACAGAATTTATTTATTTATTTATTTTTGGTGGTACTGGGGTTCCCTTCTACCCCCAGGCTACACTCCCAGACCATTTTTATATTTTTATTTGGAAACAGGGTCTCTTAAGCTAGTGAGGCTGGTTTTGAACCTGCGTGATCTTCCTGTCTCCACCTCCCAAGCGCAGGGATTTCAAGCGTGCGCCACCACGCCCGGCAGGAAATGATTTTTTTTTATATTTAACCCATGTTGTTGGAAACTATATTGCAATATATGTATACATATTTATATATAAATGTGTATATATTATAAAATGTTTTTATATAGATGTGATTTATATATATAAATACCTATGTGTATATATATTATATGCAAACATATATTTATTATTTAAGTATATTTATATTTATTTAAACATATATAAGTATATGTATATATGTATTATATACACATGTGTGTGTATGTGTGTGTGTGTACATTTTTTTTCCTCTTTTTCAGTACTGGGACTTGAACCTAGAGGCATTCTATCTTTGAGCTACACCCCCAGTCCTATTTTTTTTTTTTTTATTCTTTATTTGAAACAGGGTCTCACTGAGTTGGAAAGGGCCTCAGTAAGTAGCTGAGGCTGTCTGTCAACTGTGATCCTCCTGTCTCAGCCTCCCAAATGCTGCGATTACAGGTGTGCATAACCATGCCTGGCCTAAAATGTTTTTAACCAACTGACACTTCACAGTTTGTTAGTGGAGATATGGATAATGACTGAACTCAATATAATGCATTATGACATACCTATTTCACATAATTCCCTAACATGGAGTATTGATGAATTCTCATTTTTTCTGTTTACCTTTTAGGTTATTTTCTGTCCAAAGTTTCATATATTGGGTCTGGGTTAATGAAGTCTAATTTTATAAGTAACATTTGTGAAAAAAACATTAAGTATGTATCATCTATCTAATCATTAGAGATAAGGGATTTGGTAAATTCAGTTTATTGCACCCAAATTAAAAGCTAAGATTTTATATTCAGGATTATGGAGAAATATACCTGTCCCAAACCAAGTATCAGTATTTTCTTTTTTTTTTTTTTTTTCAGTACTGGAGATGGAACCCAGGGGCATTCTAGCTCCAAGCTGCACCCCCAGCCCTATTTTTTATTTTAAAATTTTTATTGGTGCATTATATTCATACATCATATTGGGGTAAAAAACTTATGTGGACATACATGTACACATCACCGATTTAATCCCTACCCAATTCCCACCCCATTCCCTCCTTCCCTTGCTTGGCTTGGTGGTTGACTCCAATATGTTTTAGTACATTGTGTGTTTTAGAGAGTTTCCTTCTTTCCCCCTCCCATCCCCTCATTTAGGTTGTCTTGTTTGCTCCTTTATTTAATTTAATTTAATTTAATTTTTTTTTATTTTTTGGTGGTACTGGGGTTCCTGGAAGCCCTTCTACCTCCGGGTTTCACTCCCAGCCCTATTTTATATTTTTATTTGGAAACAGGGTCTCTTAAGCCAGCGCGGCTGGCTTTGAACCTGCGAGAACCTCCTGTCTCTGCCTCCCAGGTGCGGGGTCTGCGGGGTCTATTTTTTATTCTTTATTCTGAAACAGAATCTCACCGAGTTGCAGAGGGATTCAATAAGTACCTAAGGCTTTTCTTGAACCCGCAATCCTCCTATCTCAGCCTCCCAAGTAATGGGATTACAAGAGTGCGCCACCACGCCTAGCTAGTATCAGTATTTTCTAAGTATTTTATTGTCACATATTGCAGTGCCCTTGAAACCAGAAAATGGGAACTCAATTAAAGGCCCTAAATTTTCTTATTTTCAAAAGAGGGAATTGTCTTAGATCCAACTGTGAAAAGTACATATCTTATTTTTCACTTAAAAATATTTGAATCTTGGCCAGGCTTGGTGGCGCACGCATGTAATCCCCAAGCTTGGGAGGCAGAGACAGGAGGATCGCGCAGGTTCGAAGCCAGCCAGGCGCCCTGGCTTAGGAGACCCTGTTTCCAAATAAAAATGTAAAAGAAGGGCTTCCAGGAACCCCAGTACCACCAAAAAAAAATTGAATCTTTAATTCTTTTTTTCTCCTTTGTGTTTTAACATATATTATTCTTGTGGTTTGAGTTTTTTTTAATTCCTATTTTATTGTAAGAATCAAAAACCTCTAGTGAAGAAAGTTCATTTTCTGGGTTCAGATCTGGGATACTGGGAAAACTTAACGTGGTTGATGAAGAAGACTTCAAAAGGGGAGCAGTAAGTGGATCTCAGGGATAGAGCTTCCTGGAAATTCACACTTTCCTTTCAGCATTATTTGGCATAGCTCCTAAATCGCTTCTGTATCTTTCATTTTCAATTATTGAGACAGAAAAGAGAAGATAATTGACCCAGCTTGGATCAGATATTTTCCCTCATTTAGTCTTTTATGGACATGAAAGCTTATTCCCATCCATTAAGCTATAGAAAGAATGAAGGACATCTTCAGTAATCCTCTGAAATTGCTCTGTGTCCTTAAAACCCTAACATGATGCTTCTTGGATCCCTTGGACATCACTTTGCCAGTGGTTGCTTTTTCTTTAGGTTTCTATAATTTCAACACAAATTTCTGCTGTAACACTTTTCATAGCCACTTTATTTTCTGTCATATGGGCTTCTTCATAATAGAGATGTGTTTTATTCATCTTTACACCCATATTTACAGTTCCAATATAAATATTAAAGTGTGTATGCGTGTGTGTGTGTGTGTGTGTGTGTGTGTGTGTGTGTGTGTGTGTAATAGAATGTAATAGAAGCTTGCAGACCCATGAACTTTGGACTTAATTGCACAAAATGCTTTTTTTTCTGCAGTCATCATCTCTCAGTATTAGACTTTTTAGCTTTCTAATGTGACTCTGCATCAGTAACTCTCCAGAGAACTTCAAGGCCTTCGGCCTCAGCCTGGAGCCACTGTGTCATTGTTCACTCTTGTTCTGGGGCTTCAGCATCTTGGGCTGAGCAGCTTACTGCCCTTCTTGGCTCTTCAGCTTGTACACGGTCATTGAGGGACTACCCAATCTCTAACTCTATAGCCAATCTAGTAAACCCCTCTTTCAAGTATGTGTGCTTCCTATTGTTTCTATTCCTCTAGAGAACTCTGATTACTACCCAGTGTATATAGACAACTGCTTTTGGAGGAAAAAGTAGAAACACTTAGGATGCATTATTTTACAATTCCTACATAGCCATAACCTTCACACCTCATCTCGATCTCGATATAATGCCTTGTCTCCTGGCAGTTAGCTCTTCTTTCATTTCTTTATATTAATTTTATGTATGTATGTATGTATGTATGTATGTATGTATGTATATTTTTTGGTGGTACTGGGGTTGGAACCCAGGGGCTTTCTACCTCCGGGCTATACTCCCAGACCTATTTTTATATTTTATTTGGAAACAGGGTCTCATTAAGTTTCTGAGAGCCTCACTAATTAGCTGAGGCTGGCTTCGAACCTGCATGATCCTCCTGTCTCAGTCTCCCAAGCGCAGGGATTACAAGCGTGTGCCACCACGCCTGGCTCTTCTTGTATTTTTGATAGAGAATTTAAGAAATATCTTATCTTCACTATGAGATCCAATTCTTATTTGTAGCAGGATTATTATTTTTTCTTCTTTGATTTTTTTCTCTGGTTCTTTGTAATCAATGATTTTCAAATCAAACAAGTTGAGTTTATTTCAAGGTTAAGATGTAGATATCTCAATTCCAATAGAAATACCAATAGAAATATTCCAATAGAAATATTCCAATAGAAATTCCAATAGAAATATTCACATTATGCCATCCAATAGTACTATTAGACAAACTCATATTGTTGTTGGAAATCGTTAGGCTTAATTGTAAATCTGTGTATATGCATGTATTTAAGATGTATACTCATAGCTGGGCCTGGTGTCCTACACACACATGCTATAATCCTAGTATTGGGAGGCTGAGACAGGAGGATCACAGGTTCAGGATCAGCTTTAACAATTTAGGGAGACTCTCAGCAGCCTAGTGAGATTGCTTCAAAACAGTAACAAAGTAATAAAAAGGCTGGGTGTAGCTCTGAGGTAGAATGCCTCTGGGTTCAATTTCTAGTAACACACATACACACACACATACACACACACATAATCAACACATACACACATATACTTATGATATATATTTAAAGTTTTTATACACACAAATATTTATAGTTGAAAAGAGAAAGTAAAAAAGTCATGTATGTTAAAGTGGGTATTATTTTAGGATAATATTATTTGGATATGAGTTTCCCTTATTCGATATACATCCATGCACTGCTTATTGATGGGGATATATTCTGAGAAATTCATTGTTATGTGATTTCTTCATTGTGCAAGCATTACCTACACAAACTAAAGCAGCTATGATGTCACAAGGCAAAATAATTTTATAGCGCAACTATGTGCACATGATATGTGATTGATCAAAAACTCATAATGCAGCACCTGGCTGGCTATCTATCATAACATTTTGAGTTTCTAGAACAGTTAGTGAATTCAAGACAAATATTTCTTAGGTGTTTTTTAATAAGGCCTTAGCAATCGAGGTTAAAATTAAAAAACGAACCAAGGACAAATACGTTAATTTTTCTCCAAGCATGTAGAAGTATGTCTGGTATCCATTAAGCTTTTAAATATTTGTTGAATTTGAATGAATAAGGTGGGCATTTCATTAAAATAACTAATTATGGGAATATAACAGAGCTGATGAGGTGATGATATTGATTGGCAGACAGCAGTCCCTAGTTAATTGAAATGTTTAGGGTAAGGGAATAGTTGTATCAGGTTTATATTTAAACTGATAATGTGAGTAGGCAAAGGAAGGACAGCTTCTTAAAATGAGAGCTTGCTTTTATAGGCTGTGGGTAATGGGAATTTGAGGGAGTCAACAAATAATTTTGTTCAGATTAAAGTCTTAAAATTTTTCTTTGTTGTGTCTAATTAGTGTGGAACTGTTAATACCTAAAGCTCTATCACCATATTAGTCTGTTATCCTCTCAAGCACAGTCTTTGACTTGTATACTTATCTCATGTTGAGAGTGTAGCTAGGTGTAATATTGTACTTTTCACCTAATTTCTCAGTAGCTTCTCTTGGTACCACTATCTTTTGTAAGCAGACACTAATATAGTCTTTGCAGTTTGGTAAGCACTGTTTTAATACACATTAACTCTTTTCATTCCCATAATATCTGTTTGAGATATGTGCTACCTTCTTGTTTTACAGAGGAGAAATCTGAAGCATGAAGGAAAGGTTAAAGAATCAGCTGATCATCAGGAGAGCCAGGTAGTCTGACTTGACTTCAGAGTGTAGACTCTTAACCATTAGTTCTGCTGCATCGAGGACACACTAAACAAGCATTTCCCAAAGATTTTTATTCAGAATATGAATAAAAATCACATGAGACACTGAAAAAAAAACTCTGTATATAAACTAGTTTGGTAAATATTTTAGATTAAATATACTTTGTTTCAGTTTTCTATGGCCCTCATAACACAAATTACCAACACTTTACTGTATAAAGCAATACTTATTTATTTATTTATTTATTTGGTGGTACTGGGGTTTCTGGAAGCCCTTCTACTCCGGGCTCCACTGCCAGACCTATATTATAGGGTTTTTTAAATTTGGAAACAGGGTCTCTTAAGCCAGTGCGGCTGGCTTCAAACCTGCATGTTCCTCCTGTCTCCGCCTCTGAAGCGCGGGGATTACAAGCGTGCGCCACCATGCCCGGCTACATATTCATTATATTATAGTTCTGGAGATCAGAAATCCTAACACCAAGTTGTGGGAAAGGCTAGTTTTTTTTTATGGTTTGTTTGTTTGGGTTTTTTTTTTTTTTTTGAGGCTATTAAGGGAGGGTGTATGTTCTGCTTTGTCAGCTTTTATAGGCCTCCTTTCTCCTTTATTGCTTGGCTCCTGACTTCTTCCTCTACCTTTAAAGTCAACAGTTTAGCATCTACACTCCTTCAGCTAATCCAAAATAAAATTCCCATCTTGAATTCAAAGTTGCTTTTGTTTTGTAAGCTAACATATTTATTCACAGGTTTCAGGATAAGGACAGGGAAATCATAGTGAGCCATTATTCTGTTTACCACATATTTTGTGCAATCATAGCATGTTAAATGATATAAGAATATTTTCTGTAATGAAACTCTTCTTCAAAATATATATATACAAGACATATCATCATTTATAAAAGTACCAAAAAATGAACAGTGCTGATTGCATTATGTTATTGCATTCAACTCATTTTATATAGATTGAAAATTTATTGGAGATTTAGACTCTTTTGATAATCTAATATTAATATATAATATAAATTAAAAAATAAATAAAATAAGTGGGTTAAAGTATTCTAGGGGATGGAACCTAGGGGCATTCTACCTCTGAGCTACATCCCCAGCCCTATTTTTTTTTTTCGGGTCTGGGGATGAAACCCAGGGGCATTTGACCTCCGAGCTATACCCCCACTGCCCCGTTGGGTTGGGTTGCCCTGGTTGGGTTGAAGTGTTCTTAACAATTCACATTCAGAATCTCAGTCTTCTAAATGACTTTTGGCTTGTAAATGACTTTTGGTTTTTCTTTACTTTTCTTTTTTATTTTGTTCTTTTTCCTTTTTCTCCTCAAAATATTGTCCTTTGTGCAGCCAGGTGTGATGGTGCACACTTGTAATCCCAGCATTCAGGAGGCAGAGACCTGAGGATTGTAGTTAGGGGACAGCCTCAGCTACTTTACCAGAGCCCTTTGGAACTCGGTGAAACCCTGTTTCAAACAATAAAAAGACTAAATAATAGGACTGAGGGTGTAGCTTGGAGGTACAATACCCCTGGGTTCCATCCCCAGTACCGCAAAAATATATATATATATTAAAAAAATAAATTGTCCTCTGTGCAATCTGGAGTTTTGGTGATGTAGCACTGAAAAAAAAATTAAAAACTAAGATAAATATTTCAATTCTATGTTCTAAAGTTTACTATAAAATTTTGTAGAACTAGCTTAGTTTTGACTAGTATTTCGTTAAATGTCTTCAATTTGCCACTTGCTTCACCCTACCCTGCAGCAGTTTGATTTACAGAGGTTTTAAAAAAAGTTTCATTATTGATTCTGGCATTTTGTTCCAAAATATTGATTTATTTTCTCTATTTTTTTATAATGATGCTTTGTCGGTTCGAATTCACACATATAATAACACAGTTGGCTATATTGTCTGATTGCAATTGTAAAATTTTAAAAATAAAAAAAATTAAGCCCCAAAATTGTCAAAATAAGTCACCATTTCACTAAAATGTTGATAACATAACATTTTGGATAATGGGAAAGCAAAAAAAAAAAAATACTAAAGTAGTATTTTTAGACTGTCATGGAACATTGTGGTTCAGTTGTGATTTCAGATCATAAATTTAATGCAAGACTGCCCATGGTTGAGCTATTACTTCTATTGTGAAGATATTAAAGTACAATGGCAAAAGTTAGGAGGATGGCTGAACTCATTAGGAGCTGTAACTGTGTGAGACAGATTTGGTGGAAAAAGGATGGGTTGAGGGACTTATAGATGTTTGTGGGGGCAGGGGAATGACCTGATCATGGCCTACATAATATCAATAAGGTTAAACTATAAATAAGTTAGAAACAAGTGGGTGACTGATAGTAGAAATGAACTAGAAAGCATATTTTGGAGGTCTAAATTTGGTTAAACGTAGGAATAAAAAAGCATCATCTGTAGTGACTGACAACAGGTTCTGAATCAAGTTTGTCTTGATTTGAATTGTGATTCTGCCACTTTTATGCGTGTCTTGGAAAAGTTCCCTAACACCTCTGTGCTATTGGATAATAGGATAAAAATAGCTAATAGGAAGCCGGGCATGGTGGCGCACGCTTGTAATCCCCGAGCTTGGGAGGCGGAGACAGGAGGATTGTGCTGGTTAGGAGCTAGCCTCGTTGGCTTAAGAGACCCTTTTTCCAAATAAAAAAATATAAAATAAGTCTGGGAGTGTAGCCCGGAGGTAGAAGGGCTTCCAGGAACCCCAGTACCACCAAAAAAAAAAAAAAAGCTAATAGGATAAAAGAAGTTCTTACTTGTGTCAGTGTGTATGTGTGTTTATATATATGTATGTATACATATATATTATAGGAGAGAAGAAATGCACAGATTCAATATATAATATATATCAGTATATATATATATATATATATATATATATATATAGCACTGAATTCAAATAAGAACTCAACACAAATATAGTGAATTTATCATATATGTAATAATGATGCTATTTATTTGATAATATTTCTTTAATAGAATTCTTAATCTGACTAGGTAAACCTCAAAAACAGAAAGTCATAATTCAAAAAAAGAGTTGCTTGAGATAAATGTTGTAAAGATGGCAGTTGATGGCTGAGGTAGGATTACAAAAATAATTAGTGGAGATGAAGGAATCAAGGAACCAAGAGACTATTATTGAAAGGATCATCTTGCTCAGAAAGTCATTGTATATCAGCCTGTCTTTTCTCAAATGAGAGTCTAATGCTTTTGGTAGCCTGAATTATAGGATACCATTTGATGCATTTTCTTCTATCCATTCTCTGTTATGGCTTTATCCTGATAAATGTGTTTGTCATATTCCTCTATATTTAGCCCTTAAAATGAATGATGTCTGTATGTATGCCTCTACTCTCTTGTACCCCATTAAGATGTATGATTATACTGTACCAATAATAAATTCCTCTATGTTAAGCTTGATCATATGACTGTTCGGAGCCAACAGAATAAGACAGAAGTGACACATTATGACTTCCAAACCTAGACCTTGTGGGATCTTGGATTTTAGGCTCACTCTGCCTCTGCAGTGATGATGAAAACCTTTTCTGTGTGATGTTTCCCACTTGTGCTGAGTCCCAGAAGTAGTGTGCATGGTTTGAAGTCAACCAGGCTGACCTCAGAGTTGCATGATTCCTCCTCAGTGATGTTGCCTTAGCCATCAAAGCTGAAGAACTACCAAGGCTGGAAGGAGGCAGATGTAGGAGAATCGGTGCATGTTGCTACAAGTGGCTGCGATCCCATCCTTGTTTTCTTTTTTCTTACAGTAATCTCACAATACCAAAATATTATTTCAAAAGTTTTCTTAAAGATAATTCTTAAAGTTACTGAGCAATAGTTTTATTCAAATTCTTTGTTAGAACATGAGGCTCTAGTTGACTTCATGTATACTTTCAACCTGTTAACTGGATGTTAAGAAATGTTAAAATTTAATAGAGAAATGTTAAAATGTAGCAAATATGTTTAAATGTGGTGTAGAAATGTTAAAATATTAAATTTATGAACCGGGGTATAGCTCAGTGGCAAAGCGCCTGCTTTGCAGGTGTGGCGCTCTGGGTTTGATACCCGGTTCTAAAAAGACAAAAAGAAAAAAAAAAAAGAACCCCTTTAAAAATAAGCTAAAAATATTAAATTTACAGGTAGGTTTATGTTCTTTAGTTGATGCCCTAAATATAATAGAAGCTTCCATATTTTCAAAATTTCATGCTGAAATATACAAAATTTTACTAATAAAATTATATTGTGAATATATAATTTATATTTTTCTAAAAGTATGCAATTCGCTATATTTTAGTGAAGCTAGAATTAGAATAACTTAGTCATTGCTCAAGATTGAGAGTTTCCGGCTGGGCGTGTTGGCACACGCTTGTAATCCCCGCGCTTGGGAGGTGGAGACAGGAGGATCACGCAGGTTCAAAGCCAGCTGTGCTGGTTTAAGAGACCCTGTTTCCAAATAAAAATATAAAATAGGTCTGTGACGGGTCCGGTCCATCAGCTGTGGAGCTGAGTGGGAAGGTTGAGTGCCGACGGCCCTGAACAAAACCACACAGAGCTGGGAGACATGTCAAGCAGGATCTCATTTATTTCTCTCAGGCAACCCAATTTAAAGCAAAAAACCGCAAGGGGGATTTCCAACAGGAAACTATTCTAACCTATCAAGCTAAAGGTCACTCTTGCATGTGTAAAGTACATAACTTGCAGCCAATCATTATCCAGTGCATGAGAGGTTCACGAGCACGGAAGCATTATTTGAGCCAATAAGGCTCAACATTACCAAATTGGGTTAGTGGGGGCAAGGAGAGTAGTTACGCCCTCCATAATATACGTTTGGTGCTACATGTTGCAGATTCATTCATCGGAAGTTCAGGCGGTTGTGCAGACCTGCACTAAATGCTACATATAGTTGATTCATCGGAAGTTCTGTCAGGCGTTTGTGCAGACGTCAATGTGCTTGGCACTACATGTAGCTAATTTATCAGAAGTTCTGTTAGGTAGTTTGAGCAGACCCCAACAGGTCTGGGAGTGTAACCCGGAGGTAGAAGGGCTTCCAGGAACCCCAGTACCACCACCAAAAAAAAAAAAAAACAAAGAATTGAGAGTTTTCATGTTAAGTTAAATTTATTTTTAATATAATAAGAGTTAATAGAGCTCTTAATCAGCTAATATTTTTGAAACATATTGTGTTATATGACTTATATACTTAATCTCCTACAAACTGTATAATAAGCTTAATGGAAGTTAGATATACCAGATGTTCTCTATTATCCAACCCACTCTTGTTCTGTTACAAATGTTCTCCTACTTAAATATAGGGGTTCATATAAATACTAAATTCTATTAAGTTGTAGTGATGATGATAGTGGTTGACATTTGATGCTTTCTACCAGAATCTTCTCTACATGCTGAATATGAGTTGTGACATTTAACTATGAAAACAATTTGATAAGTGTTATTGTTCCCCCATATTATAGGAGAAAAAAATTGCACAGATACAGGAACTGTAACTATAGAGACACAACTAAAAGTGGTTTGATTCCAGAGTCTGATCCCTTTGAATAAACAGTTTTCAGTGGTGCTGAAGACAGGAAAGAAGCACCAGTCAAAATTCAGATCTCGTCTCTTTTGTTTGCCTTGCTGTGCAACTTTGAGCAAATGTCATAATTACTCTAAACATGATTTTTAAAAAATCTGTAAAATAGATATGAGTAAATATTTTTAACTTTTATTAAGCTTATTGTCTTTCTTGTACTAGTCTAAAACTTCATCTTACAAATGGCTGGTAGTGATAAGAGATTTCAAGCTCTGTCTTCCAGTAAATGTAGTGCTTGTAATTAAATTGTTTTGATGGTCTCTTTTTGTGCTTTTCTCTGTAACGCTGATATAATCATCGTCTGCATGTAGTGTCCTATTGGCAGGTTTCCCATGTGGGCTTGTAAGAAGAAGGTTATATGCTAATGGATGTTCATTGCATAATGGGAGCAGGGGGATATTTATTTCTTATGGCAGAGCTTGTTACTCAGGTTTATTGGCTCCTGTTCATGCTCAGTTGTTGCAAATCTTTCCTCCTGGTGTAAAGGCTGAGTCAAGCATATGAACCTTTCATTTTTGCCATGGCATGGGGTTTGTATGTTTTATCTGGTTTTCCACTATAGCAAGTATTGCTTTCCTCCTACTCTTCTTCTGAATTCCATCTTATGGTTGAGTGGACCCTGGACAATCATAGATTTAACATTTGTGTTCTTGATGATTCCCAGGAAACCTAGAAGATTTCCCAGGAAACTTACAGTACTTATGTGCTGAGGCTTGTGTTTGGATCTTGTGTCCACAAGACCAGTGTGAGGGATAAAATCGTGAGGTGATGAGTGAGCATCTACCACCACTATATATCTCAGTATCACTGGGGCTGTTTTATCTCCTTGTCATCGGGTATGCGGAGATCTTCATTAGAGATCTGAAGGGGTTATTTAAATGCATCATTACGTTCAACAGATTTATGTGAGAAATTATATGCTATAGTGACATTTATGCATGTGGGAATTTGCAAAGGTCTCTTGACATATCCCTTGTGAACGTTACAAGCCTATGGCATATGCTAGATTAAACAGACTGTGCTTTGCCCCCCTCCATATGGGGGAATATCTCAAGAGGTACTGACTGGTTTTATAGTAAGACCTAAGAAACCAATTGTGTCGCAATCTCAATTAAGGTCATTTTCCTTCCTAGGCACTAAAATAGAAATCGGACTGTCAGGGCAATTCAACTGTGTTCAGGTGTTTTTCTTTAAAATTGGAACAAAGCTTTATAACTTGAGATATTGGAAACTAAAGAACTTAGAAGAAACAATGATATGAGTGAGCCAGTTTGAATTAGATTTGTTTAATGGGCAGGTACAAAGTCAAGAAGAAATCTTTCGTAAGTACCTACATTGTGCCAGGCATCATGCTTGATAACGGTCACACAATCTCATTGAATCCTTTTTTTTCTCAGAAATAATCACTTTATCTTATCGTGGCAAGAATGTTTAATATGTTTTATACCATATTAACATATTTTAAGTGCATAATACAATATTGTTAATTCTAGGCTCAATGTTGTATAGCACATCTCTAGGACTTATTCATTCTGTATAACTGAACTATATACTCTTTCAACAGCAAGAGGTACACAGGCCAATTTTTAAAAATTGCCTTAAAGGTTAAAATGAATTAGGGAAAGTTTTCAGAATATATATATATAATATATATATATATATATATATATATATATATATATATGTATAGACACACACACATACACCTGTATACACACACACACACACACACACACACACACACACACACACACACAATTAAACCAGGCAAGTTAACACTTGATGGGTATCCCAAATCTCAATGTAGAATTTTTGTTTGTTTTTGTTTTTTTGATGGTACTGGAGTTCCTGGAAACCCTTCTACCTCCGGGATGTACTCCCAGACCTATTTTATATTTTTTTATTTTTGGAAACAGGGTCTCTTAAGCCAGCGTGGCTGACTTTGAACTTGCGTGATCCTCCTGTCTCTGCCTCCCAAGCATGGGGATTACAAGCGTGCGCTACCACGCCCGACATTCAATGTAGAATTTTAATGAATTAAACTATAATTTGTTGAAACCTCATTTTTAAGTTTTAGAACCAAATTATTAGTATAAATTAATGTTCTTTTCAGTTTATTTCTACTCCAAAGTCTAAACCAGTTTTTACTTTCAATGTTTGAAGATAATAAAATTGCCGTATATAAAATGGTACACTAAATTAACTTCAACACCTATTTAATCTCTTTTACTCACTACCATGGATTCAGCATTATTCTCTTACTTTGACTCTGAGTTTAGCACATAAATTATTTGGCCAATGAAGTGTTGGTGGATTTCACAGAAGCAAAGCCCCTGAGTATGATTAGATATACTCTCTTAAACTTCCTGCTATGAGAAGAACAAAACAGGCCTCATCTGCAGGTTGGTCCCAGAAGAAAGATTACATGCAAAGAGCTGACTCATCACAACCTAGTCTAGAGCATCACCAAGGACACTCCTATGAGATGTGAGAACTGGATTAGGTGGAAACAGTGGGCCCTCTGAACATAGCCTGCACCAGCTTCAGCCTTTCCAGAGATCTGTAAGATAAAGTATGCAGTTTTAGGTTTTATCCCCATGATGGTTAGAGGAGGTTTGTACCACCACAACCTTGTGGTGGGAGCTAGTGAGTAGATATATTATTAAGAAACAAAAGGAGACATATTTCACCACCTTAAAACCCATTGTTATAGATTAATGCATGCACCTCATCTTATATGTTGAAACCTGTTGAATGTAGGTGTATTTGGAAATAGTCTTTAAGGAGATAAAGTTAAATGAGAACATAAGAATAGAACCTTTATCTGATAGGATTTATAAAAAGAGGAAGAAGTGCCAGATATTTTTTCTTTCCTTAAGAAAATGGAGGAGAGGCTGTGTGAGGACGAAAAGAGAAGACAATGGTTCATAATCCAGGAAGAGAGGCCTTGCCAGAAATATCCATGAAACACCTTGATTTTGGACATACAGACTCCAGAACTGTAAGAAAATTAATTTTTGTTTTTAAATCATCTAGCAATAAATATTTTATTAATGGCATTTGGAGAAAACTAATATATCTTTTCATAAATTTTTACTTTAGTCAATTTTTTTTTCGGATTCATAAGCCAATGTGTTTTAATTTTTATAAATACCCATTCATTTTACCTCAATCCTTTCAGGGATAAAGGATTATATATTTTTTTGATATATATATATATATTTTTTTTTTAACAATTTTTTATTGAACATAAGTAGTATACATTTATACTATATTTGGTGCCCTCTCCCCCCTCCCCCTTCCCCCCCCCACCAATGGTTGTCCAGGTTAACCATGTCTTATTCATAATTTTACACATGTTCAGGTATAGACCCTCATTAATCCAGATCGGTCTTTCTCCTCTCCTATCTTTCCATTAAAACTTAGCTAGTATTTCCCCTCTAATATCTGGGGTCCTATTGGTATTCTTTGTGTTTTCTAGTTTGGGCATATTAGAGGAAACATGTGTATCTTCTCCTTCTGTGCTTGGCTGATCTCACTTAACATGATGTTCTCCACTTTAGTCAATTTGACCTAAATAATGTCCTCAAACTTGAACTATTGATAGCAATATTTCCTCTTTGGTGATGAAATAAAATACCTGAATCTTGACATATAATTTTGAAGAAATAAAGTGATGGGCAAATGGAAAGGAGAAAAGATATCTTATTCCTGATTTCTCTTCAAGGAGGCCAATATCCCCTTATTATTGACTTAAAAGACTGAGGTATTACATCCATGAGAATCCAAAGTTTTTGAACTTTACACCAAAGAATATGCTCATATTTATTTGACACCTATCTTATGTCAATTATGGGTTACTATTATAAACATAGGCTGAAGGTCAGTGATGGACAAAAGATAAATAAAATGATACATATTCACTACATACTCTATAAATATATATATTCCTATATATATTCTATCAGGACTTTCATTTTGTACACATTTTCTAATTAAAGAATGTTTAACTCTTTAGTCTATTTAGTTACAGAGGTGGTTCTCTCCACTGTTCTCCCCATCTGAGAAACAGAGAAAACAGATACTCTGATTTTGGATTTTGAGTTTCCAGAACTATGAGAAAATAAATTTCTGTTGTTCAAATTCCTCATGCTATGGCATGTTGTTATGGCAGCCTCTGCTAACCAAGACATATCTCTTCTTCCATCCTTTTCAATTTTATCATCACATCACCATGCGGAGCTGGTAGATATTTTTATTCTTCTCTAGTTGCTATTTTTATATTTGAAAGACTATCTATACTTTTTGGGCTTTGTTTTTCTACAACACTCCAGGGGCTGGGCAGGGCTGAATTAATCAGTTTTTCTCACTTTCTTTTTTTTCTGTGCTGCTCTTTTAACCTTTTGTTTCAATCTGTGAGTATTTGCTGTCCACTGCATCTCTCTTTGGAGATAGCTTGTGTGTCTGTGGAATCACAGCTCTTCTAGTTTATGTCTTCTTGGCTGTCCTCACACCAGTGTTGGAATTAGAGTGTTCTTAACCATCATACTTCTCTATTGCCTCCTGATTTTTTAAAAAATTCTCCCCGATGGAGTTTAAATCCTTAGGCTCAATGACTGCCACTCAACAATAGATTTTTCCTCTAGATTTTCATAAGTTTTTTCTGATTCTTTCTCATCATCCAACAATCAGCTTGCATACCACATCTACAGGTGAGCCTTCTCTTTCATCCCACCTGAGTATTTTTCTCCCTATGGAAAATCTCTCTCCCTTCTTTACCTCATCAGTCTATTTGTTATCTTCAAAATATTGTGTTGCAATGACCTATATTTTGCTTGTTTATTTTTGCTTTACTCATAGGAATGTAATCTTCATGAGAACCTTTCCTTCACAATTAGATTTTAATTATACAAAAGTCTAGGCTTAAATTGAAATTTATTTTATTCTATCTAGAAATCTCACCTTTGCATTTTTAAGAATATAATGTTTATATTTATACATTCTACCAGAATATTATAAGCTGAAAACAAAGATTTTATAGACTAAATTTGTTTATACTCCTGTACTTTCGAGATGTATTGGGGGAAGTTGGGGTGTAGAATATTTGCCTAGCAGAAATGAGACACCGGGCTTGATCCTCAGAACCACACAAAAAAGAAAAGATTCTTATTGTGGGATTAAACAAAATAAAATTATTGATGATTTGTTCATTTCTAAAGAGTAATAACAAGCCTTCTGTGAACATTCCAAGATAAAATAGTAGAAAAAAGAAAATAGTTGGCAGAAGTAAGTTCTAAAATGTACTATAACTGAAATTATGTTTATGACCAGTATATGTATGCCATTTCATAAATCTAACATTCTTGTGGTCTCCATTTTTTTCAGTGCAATAAAGTCTCTCACATTAAGAGCTACTAACAAAATCTCTGACTTCTTATCCAGGACATTTTCATTCCTATCACCATATATTTAGATCTTTGCCACAGCTCTATTTAGTTTATATAGAATTAAATAATTTTCCTAGCCTCAAACTACATTTCTGTTTCAGAAGTTGTTAACATTTGCAGTGGAGCAGAAGTGTGTCGAGCTAGGAATTAGAGGGGTAAGGCCCGCTTCTAGTGCTGTTACTAATAATTCTGTTGTTATTGAGAAAAACAACCTCATTATTTGGCTTCCAGAACACTACATATTATCCTCTAGATTACATTAGCTTTCTTTTCTAATTGTTTAACAGAATCACTGTGTAACTGTGGTGTCTAAAAAAATCTTCAGGTCATAAAATCTTGAGAATTAGACAGTCCTACATCATCATCTTTAAAATGCCTAACATAATATTGCATTTTAAAGGCTCCTAGAAGTTCTGGACTTTAAAAGTAAAAAGAAGAAAAGAGAAAAGTTTACTGAAGTTTATTTATCCAAGTGATGCTCAAGTTTATTTGATCTGTCATGAAATCTCTTCTCTGGGAGAAACACAAAGAGATATAATTATTTGAATTAACCAATTTAGGAAGCTCTGATTATCTTCTCTATCTGAATGTCAATGAATGTTTAACAGATTATAACTCAAGTTGTCTTGATATATATTAGACTAAAGGCTGATCAGTTAAGAAGCATTTGTATAGATTTTCACAAAAAGAGCATGCCTTTTGAAACGTACACATAAGTACAGTATAAAATAATCAAAATCATATTAAATTCTAACATCTTTTAGACCATGAAACTAACTTTCCACTCTACTGAGGGATGTGCCCTTGGCCTCGCTTCAGGCCACTACAGGAACCTTTTCCCCTTGACCTGTCATAAAGCCCTCTCTTCTTTCTTTTACCACTATTCAAATTTCAGGCAACCATGGAGCTTCAATCAGTTGGCAGATTGTAAAATATTGTTGCCCTAGAGCAAGTCACAGGTTCCTATTGTGGTTTTCCCCTTAGTAAGAGACAAAAGGAGAATCTTTTAATGTGGGTATGTGCTGGATATTTGAACCATTTATGAAACACAATGATCATTATTCTTTTCCCTTCCCTAACTGTAAGCACTATTTATTTACAACCAAGAAAAAGTGGGGAGGACAAAAAAGGAAGAAAAGAAAGAATGGGGAGTTTATGTCTTAGCACACAATGCTTCAGCAATTTCTGACTGGGTGGTTTTGCAGAAATAGAGTTGGAGTCACTGGGATCTGGTCTCAGTTGTACTACCTAAATTGTTGCCAATAGGAAATCAACATCTGGGGGTTTTAGACAAGCAAATAAAAATTTAAAAAATATATTAACTATATGATTTAAAATAGTTTTAGTAGTTTATCTTTAAAAGGGGGAGTATTAGTAAATAAGTATTTTTATTATAAATTTATGTCTTTGTACAAAGTTCAGACAAATACAATACTGATAGAAGCAATATACCATTGAACATTTTACTTTATGAGAGGTCCTATATTAAATGTTTTCAAAAGTGTTGTTTATTGTATCTTCCCAAAACGCACTGTAGGCACAGAGGGCTGCAGTGTCTCAGGTGAAAACTGGAGCCCAGCTCAAGAGGAGTCTTCACTAATATCCACCCTGCTTTAATGTTTTAATTGCTAATCACAAGTATGTTTAATGATATTAAATTTTTAATTCTCTGCATATTTAAATGCATTTTATCATAAATTCCTAGATCATAAATCCAAAATCTAAACAGTTGGAGGTATTGATGTTAATGCTCATGACTTAGTAGATGGATTTAACTAACATCAGCTGCCTGGAAGGAAATTACTGCTTGTCTGGTTATCTGTTTCCTATACATGGAAGGTCTCAAGTCAAGCACCAAAAATGATAATTTTCTGGAGAGTGTGATTCTAAGGAGACATTTTCACATAGTTAAAGCAAAATATTATATAATCAGGCTTCAGTCAAATCATAGCATCCTGAGAGCACAGAAAAGAGAATGACTTTGGGCTTAGTTAAACTTAACTATGACAAATAGAACTTATTCTTTAAAGAAAAAAGCATTTTGAGGACTTCAGTTCTCTGTTAGCTTCTGATCTCATCAATATTTCAAACCCCCTCATTTGCATTTCATTATGTTACACATTTGTATTTCCAAGTCTGCTGAATTTGGACAGATGTGGAGACTGGAGGGGACAAAGGCAGCAATCAGAGGATCTGGGTCTGACCTGGTGCTGTGTCTCCTGTGGGTTCAGCGATGCCTAGCTTAGGCATCACTCTGGTTTTGCCTCTGCATTTCACATTTATGCTAACTCCCTTCATTTAAATAACAGTGAAATTAGCAAATACAAAAATACATATGTCTATATGAATAAAAATACAAAAACTAGCTAAAATTTATTGCCTGATTTCTAATTATTTTCTAGGCAAGATCTATGCTGTTTTGGACATAGTATCATGCTTGATCTCGATTGCATCTATATGAAGTACATGCCACAATTATTCATGACTTATTGTAAAGAAAACTAGGTTTTTAGAAAATCAAAGAATGCCTCAAGCATATACTACTACCATCTCTAGGAAGCATATTTCTATTTGAATACTGATTTACATAGGCCTTATTAATGTTATTGTAACTTGTTTCTCACTCTTACTTTGAATGCCTTCAAAGGTCCTTTCTAATATCTTGGAGCAGCACCCCAGGGGAACACAAGGCATTTGGGAAGGATGCTATGGGATTTTCATAAATCTTATTTCTTAAAAATTCTCCTTTCTAGCTGGATGTGGTGGCACATTTCTGTAATCCCAGTACTTGAGAGGCTGAGACAGGAGGATCACAGGTTGGAAGTCAGACCCTCAGCAACTAAATAAGACCCTGTTTCAAAAATAAAACAAAAAAAATAAAATAGGGCTTGGGGTATAGCTCCATTTCTTCTGAATCTAGAGATTGAACTTCCTAGATTCATTGTATAATTGTTTTTTTCTTAACGATTTTCCTTTGAGTACATTTTTGAAAGATTTCTCAACTTTGTTTTCCATGGAAAATTTGACTACCATGTTTCAATATCCAATCTCTTTTTTAATTGTCTTTTTGTTATAATAACATTATTATTTGTGGTACTGGGGATGAAAACCAGGGGCATTCTAACTCCAAGCTACACCCCCAGCCCTATTTTTTTTTTTTTTTTTTGCGGGTCTGGGGGTCAGAACCCAGGGGCATTCAACCTCCGAGCTACACCTCCTGCCCTATTTTTTATTCTTTATTTTGAAACTGGGTCTCACTGAGTTGTAGAGGGCCTCAATAAGTAGCCGAGGTTGTCCGCGAACCGTGATCCTCTGGTCTCAGCCTCCCAAATGCTGGGATTACAAGTGTGCGCCACCACTCCCGGCTCTATTTTTTATTCTTTATTTTGAAACAGGGTCTCACTGAGTTACAAAGAGCCTCACTGAATAGCTGAGGTTATCCACAAATCCGGATCCTTCTGTCTCAGCCTCCCAAATGCTGGTATTACAAGCGTGCGCCACCACACCCGGCTCTAACCTATTATTTTTTAAATTGTCTTTTTTAACCTGTTCTCTTCTGTCTGAGAATAATAATTATATAAACACACTTTGAAGTTGATTCTTTCTTCTTGCATTGCAATCATTTTCTTACATTAATTTATTTTGTTTGTTTTGTGTTTTAAACTCTAACATTTATTTTGAAGGTGTTCGTCAAATGCTTGGTAATTCTTATGTGTTTATTTTAAGATTGAGGCACTTGAGTTAGTTGTTTGAGCAGAACTCACTGACAGTTGGGTTTCCATGGGGGAATGACCAGGCAGACCTAAGCTGTTTTTTTGGAAATATCCAATTTTCACTATGTGTCTAAGTTCTTTTTGGCTAGATTCTTTTTCTAAGTATCATTTTCCTTTTATAGATCTGGCCAGTATTATTCAGCTGTCAGAGGCTTGGACTGTGCAGGAGAATTCACACTCTATTCACTATTCAATTTTGGCCCTATTCTCAGCTTTCAGTGACATCTCTATTCTTGTGTAAAAAATTTAAAATTTTAATTCTTCCAAAGTTTGCCAAAGTGTAGTTTTGTGGGTGTTTGGAATTGGAAGATGAGTTCAGAGATCTACCTGTATTTACCTGACATCTAGATGCTCCCAGTTTTAGTCATACTGTGATTCTCACATTCTGAAATAGCTGGCACTTCTAATTTCTCTTCTTAAATGTTTTATTTGTGCATTATTATCATACATCTTATCACCCAATTAGCCCTTACCCAATTCCCCCGCTCCATTTTCTCTCCACTCCCTCCTTCTCATGTTTGGCTTAGTGATTGACTTTGATGTTTGTTAATGTATATCATGTACATTAGGGAATTTCCCTCTTTCCCCTTCTGTCCATGTCAGTTAGGTCACTTTATTTGCTCATCTATAGTATCTCCTTCATCTTGAGTTCCTCCTATGACTCATTTCTCCCTAGCTTCTGCATATTAGGGAGAGAATCTTATTTCTTATTTTTTTGTAATTGACTAATCTCACTTAGTGTAATGTTCTCAGGTTCCATCCATTTCCCTGTAAATGACCTAATTGTGTTTTTCTTTATGGCTTAATAAAATTCCATTTTGTACATATACCATAGTTTTATAATCCCATGAACTACCCACCATCTTCCTGTCTCAGCCTCCCAAATACTGGGATTACAAGCATGTGCCACCACGCCAAGCTTGCTTCTAATTTCTGATGCTTTCTCAGATTCTTCTGCGTAAATTGACTAATTCTTATTGTCATGATTTCCTATAGGAGTTTCATCTTTCTCTTTTTTAGTTTTTTTCCCATTACTAATAACTAGTTACCTCTTCTCTGTCTGGTTTTCATTTTCTATAAACTCCTTGTTATCTTTTGGCTATATATACTTCTTTCTATTCCTTTGTCCTTTTGAAGACCATTCTTCCTCCCTACACCTCTTTCTTTCTTCCCACCCATCCTTAAAAAAAAGAATCATTGTAGTTAGGTTGATGGAGAAAAACATCATAGATAAACTTAATATACAATACTTACCACACATTCTCATACAGTTTTTATTTGGAAAATTTCACAAACTTAGTTCCAACAGAACATGTTGAGCTGACAACAAAGTGTTGACAAAATATAATTATTGTTCTTATATTTTTTAACTGTCTAAATCATGAAAAAATATCAGTCAATTTCATTAATGTAAACAAATATTTTGCTGAAAAATGTCAAACTTTAGTTTGTCTTCAATTTTAAAAGCACAATATTTATATTAAATTACTTGATATTTTGGAGGTGACTTGACTGTATTGAAAATGAATTTGATTAGGCTGGATAGAAGATCTGTACCAATATTTCTAGAACATTCCAATTTTTTAATGCAAAATATAAAATAAGCCTCAGTAGGAGTGTGAGACTAACAAATTTGAGCCAACTAGTTTGTTTGCTAAAAGCTTATGGATTAAAAATAGTTTTGGATAGCTATTTTGCCAGCTGAAGTATGTTGTCATTTTCTTAGACCCTTAACTAGGACGTATCCTATAATAAATTCCAAATCATTACTTGGGCTTCCTCATGTACGCTTACTAAAAATGTTTCCCAAAACACTGTTTCTGGAGGCCTCTGTGGCACCAGATTATGCCATAGTATCTTTTAAAAAAATGACTGTTTCTTTACAGTACACAATCTATACAAATGGGTCCAAAGAAGATAAAGGTATTGGCAACATCCACAGCCCCACTGAATTTGCTTCAATCTTTTATCACATTTCATGCAAGTACTGTTGGACCCCTAAATTGAAAAATGATTGAAAAGAGTAGATGTGCAGAAATGCAAACAACTTCTCCAAATCTTGGAAAGGAATTCTCTTCCCTTTCTTTTACTTTTTCTATGTCAGGTGGGATCTGGCCATATAGAATTCTCAGTGTTTTTCACAAAAGGAAGAATCTGTCTTGGGATTCTGTTTTGTTGATGTTGTTTGGTACTGAGGATGAAACCCAGGGTCATTCTCCCTTTGAACTATATACAACCTTTATTTATTTATTTATTATTTATTTATTTATTTATTTATTTATTTATTTATTTATTTTGGTACTAGGGATTGTATCCAGGAGTGTTCTATCTACAAACGACATCCCAGCATTATTTCATTTTGAAACAGTCTTTTACTAAATTGCTGAGGGTATAACTAAATTTCTGAAGCTGGCCTTGATCCTACAATCCTCCTATCTCAGCTTCCCAAGTACTTGAGATTGCAGGCATGCACCACTCTGCCAGGCTAAGATTCTTTTTAATGCTCCTCACATGAACTTTCTTTCTTTCTTTCTTTCTTTCTTTCTTTCTTTCTTTCTTTCTTTCTTGATTGGAGATGGAACCCAGGGGCATTGTACCTCCGATCTACACCCCCAGTCCTATTTTTTAGTCTTTTCATTTGTGAAACAGGAATTCACTGAGTTGCCAAGGGTTCTCGCTAAGTAGCTGAGGCTGGCTGCAAACCCTGATCCTCTCAGGTCTCTGCCTCCTGAATGCTGAGATTTCAAGTGTGTACCACCATGCCTGGCCTCATGAGTTTTCTAATTTGATCATAGTAAACAAAATAGAAATAAGTAAAGAGGTCTTGATTATTTTTTTTCAATGGTATATGGAATTTTCCCATTGTCAAAGTGATAGTGTTCTTCCTAAGAAAACCAATTTGTTTATAGGTGTACACCTAAATTTCATTCCATGCAAATTTGACCACTTACAGTAGAGGCTAGATTGAAGAAGATTTGCAATATGAGCTAGATTGAAGATGATTTTCAATATGAGTTATCAAAAAGATATCAACACAATATTTTACCTAAACAATACATTTATTCTATACATCTTAACTGGGGTATTACAATGAGATTAGAGCATTATCTTTTTGTTTGTCTGTGTGTGTAGTACTGATGATTAAACCCAGGGACATTCTATTCTGAGCTATACCCCCAGCCTTAATTTTTTTTTTTTAATTTGAAAACTGGGTCTTGCTAGGTTGCTGAGATTCTCTCAATATTGCTGAGGCTGGCTGCAAAACTATAATTCTGTCTCAGCCTCTCAAGTACTAGGACTATACCCAGCTATATTATATATCTTTTAATGGAGGTACTAGAGTGATTTTCATATAAAAAGGTATACAGATGTTATTTTACTTTCTTTAGGCTCATTAGATTTTAGGTATTACATGTTTCAAAAATCAGAATCTTCAGGTAATAATATTTAAAGCCAGTAGAAATTAGATAATTCCTTAGTGGCAAAATATAACTCCTAACACTGTTTAATAGGTTTTACCTGCATTGAGTAGAATATGCATATTTTAAACTTAACGTCTATATTGACTCTAACAATAGTATTTTCTTTCATTTTATTTTGTCTATTAAAAATTGTCATATAGTATTTAGCTCTAACAAAACTGAAGACAAAAAAATTTAGGTAAGAAAAATATTTAATACATCTGCCACTCGTGTATACATTTAAATTTTGTTTGAGCCTTAGTAAAATTTTCTGTAAAAAGCGCTAATTTTGTAGCTAAATACCTGAAGAATATCAGTCTTTCTTTATTGATTTTTATATTGATGCAGTTTATTCCGGAATGGGTATTTTTATGCTAATCTGAATTCCTGGTGATTTTCCATCAACACATTGGATTTCAGCCTGGGCATTATGGTGACCTCATTGAAAGGATCAAACCAGAATATTTAGATGGAAAGAACAGGCGAGCCAGTGCAATCATTACCAACATCATTCAGTTTGGGGATAAATGTCCTTTATATGGTTCGAGGGAGTGTTAGGCCAAAGCCTTTTTTGAAAGTGCTATTGTTTATTTTTCTCTAGGGCACAAAATCAATGTGCTTTTTCTCCATTTCAGGACTGCTACATTAAAATGTCATGACATATGTGTTTAAAATGTAAAATCCATAAAGAAGAAAAAAAAATCCATTTAATGTTGATGGTATTTTACTCTTACCCTTTCCTCATAGTACAAAAAGTTGTCCTTTTTCTTTTATTCATGACCAAATTTATATGTCATTTATTTACTGACATGTACTTGGCTCTGCTTTTTACTGTTGTTCCTTTAACAGCCAGTCCTATTTCCAGGTTCTGAAAGCTCAGTTTTCTTTCTCTACTTCAATGAGAGAATACTTGATGTTTTTGGTTGATCATTTACTTTTGAGTTATCCAGGTGCTTGTGGCCATCTGTGTAAAAGTATATATAGAGTATATATATATATATTTATGAAGAGTTTACTTAGAATTTAGAATATGTGAAAAACAGGTATTTTGTCAAAAAAAATTTTTTTAAACCCACATTGTGTTAATTTGAAAGTACTTTGATGGAAGCCGGGTGTGGTGGTGAACACTTGTAATCCCAGTGCTTGGGAGGCTGAAACAGGAGGATCACACAGGTTTGAAGTCAGTCTCATCTACTGAGACTCTCAGCAACTTAGTGAGACCCTGTTTCCAAATAAAGTATAGAAAAAATAGGTCTGGGAGTACAGCCCAGAGGTAGAAAAGCCCCTGGGTTCCACCCCTACTACCACACGTACACACAAAAGAAAGTTCTTTGATGGAAAAACCCACGTATTTTAATCTTTATATTATACTTTCTATGTCTACTGTGAAATAATTTCCATTTATTGAAAACAACCATTTGGAATAATTGAGCAAGACCACTAGTTACTAAGGACTTTTCATCTATTTTTAAACTGACCAGAATAAGTACTCATAGTACTTACTATAGATACTAGAATTCCAGATGATTAAAGAGATATATGGAATCTAAGTAGAAACCCTGAAATTGTTGGTTAATTTCTTTTTTTTATTAGCATCAATTGAATGAAATGAGGTAACTTGAATAATATTTGTTCTTATTTATAAGTAAGACACTCATTGGGTGACAGGAAATCTACAGCTACACTGTCTTTTATTTATTTTCTATATTTCTTTTGGTTTTGGAGGGCAGTGTTTTAGTTTAATTTCCTTGGCTTTTAGCTCTTTCATTTTAGATTATATGATAGTTTACTGGACCTTCATCATCATTGAATATCTGGACAAGAATATATTTGATGGATGTCTTAAGGTAAATTTTGGTTATCAAAACTTTCCAGGCTTCTAGGTCATTTTTTAGCTTTTCAAAACTAGTGAGAGATACTTGGTAGATTTTTGCTGAGAATATGTCTGTTGGTTTAATTGGCAGGTTTTTTACTTGGAACTTTTTGATTTTTAGGCAAAGCTATTCTTTTTTTCTTTCTTTTTTTTTTTTTTCTCCCATGGTACAGAGAATTGAATCCAGGGGCATTCTCCCACCAAGCTACAACTTCAGCCCTTTTTATTTTATTTTTTGTCTTTGAAACAGAGTCTGGCTAAGTTGCTGAGAGTCTCACTACATTATCAAGGCTGTCCTCTAACCTGTGATCTCGCTATCCCATCTTTCCAAGTCCTGGGATTACAGGTGTATACCACCATGCCCAGCTAGACCAAGCCGTTCTTATTAGATCATCTTATAGGGATTCATGCCTATACTTACACATATACAGTGTGAGAGGTCACTGTAATATTTTGTCCCCAAAATTCTTTTAGTAAAATTGGGAAATACTTTTTTTAATATCCAGAGGAACTGGATACAGAGTCATCCAGGTTAAGGGAACTGAGTATAGCCTCAGCCATTGTGTCAGCTATCTCAGTATTTTCTGTTAGGTCCTTTAGCTAGTAAACAGTAGTCATCTATGATGAGGTCATCTGGACCTTGTGTTTTCCTAGCTCACAGAAGTAGGCCTATCCAAGTCACATAGGAGGACACTGTGCAGTGATACCTTATCACAGCTAACTTATTTGTTGGAAACTAGAGGGTTGTATGTAAAATGTCCCATTCTGCTTTCAGACTGTTATGTCCCTCATAATTGTTAAATATCTGTTCACCAGCCCTCATACAATACATAGTGCATGAGCCTGAAGATCTATTAGGATGGTGAACAAAACAATCACTTGAAGTCAGTAGCAAATTACTAAGGGCAGGTAAAAGGGAGGAGAAATAAGTTTTAAAAGAAGCTCAACATGGGAAGCTGAACAGCCATTCCAATATAAGTTAAAAATACAGAGAAGATTAAAAAATATCTGTGGGTGAGGGTGGGTTTCTCTAAGCTCTGAAATACAAAATAGAATTTTATAGGAAATGGAAGAGGGGAGATTGAAAGAAATAGATATAAGCTAGCCATCAAGGAAAGCAGGCACACAATAAGAGAAGCAAGAAAGCAAAATGAGATAATGTAGCTAGAGGACTCAAAGGAAATAAGAAAAGTTTCTATAAATACATCCAAGACAAAGAACAAAACAGGGGAAAAACACTGCACGGTGAAAATGTTGAGCCGGCAGACTCAAGAAATGACCACACGCCCATCACATCTTTTATTCTTCTCAGTTGTCAGTAAAATCTGGAGAAAAAAAGAATAAGAAAGGAAACAGAGTTTTTATATAGTTTTGAATGTGTATGGAAATGTAGGAAGCTATTAATGACAATAACAGACAGTTATTGTTGTGGGAAAATGCAACTGCAAAATAACATTTTATGATGTACCCCTGCAGGTTAAAACTAAATGTTTCTGACAATTTTGAAAGAAAAGTGGAGAGTGTTATAATTCCTAAAAGCTTCCAGTAGAAAAAATAATATTTAAAGAGAAAAATGTAATATGATTTCAGCTGAATTCTCTTTCTAGAAATAAGCAAGATAAAATCAGACCTTGTAGATGATCGATTTAAAATTTCATACCAGAGTTTACAGTGTTGTTGAAACCATCAATGAAGTATGTTTTGTACCACAATTATAATTTTGTTATCAAGTCTTTTTAAAGATTTTTTAGGAGTTTTTAGGTTTCAGGTTTTGTTAGAAGTAGGAATGTCACATCTATTTTGTGAGGTTATTTTGGGAAATGAGGATGTTATTTGTACATTCAAATGGTGTTGTTAAGAATTACACAACATTAAATGTATTACAATTTAAAATAAAAAAAAAACTATAATTTCTGGTATTATGCTCTAGTATAAATATGGGCTTAATTTATTATTCTTTTTATACCAAGCTGCTTTTCTATGTGTTTATTTGCTTCCATGATTCACAGGTTTCCAGTATATGGGACCTTTAAAATCTATCAAATATATTGCAGTTCATCCTGGAGCAGGTCCTTTGGCCTCACTCTCCTTCCATAACCTGTTCTGCAGAGGTTATGCTTTTCCATTAAGGTTAACACTCTCCTATTGTTACATAGTTTAATTAGTAGAATATGGGGAGGCCTTTCTAAAGCCTTAAAAATATCACCTTGTGTGGCAGATGCTGTCAGTTCTTATCATTGGAGGAATAACTGGTAATGGTACATTAATAAAACAAATCTGTAGGTTGTTTTATACTCTGTAGATGGCTGTTGCTTTACCAGAGAAAGGAGAAACAAGATCAACATATATGGGGTTAATAATTATATTAGAAATGAATCTCGTTGCAACACAGGTAGCTTCAAACCAGATAATTTAGAAATAGTTTGGATAATTACTAATTAGGTCGACTGACAGAGGAATTTGAATTATTCATGAAAACCTGAAAGCAGAGGATAATTCATTCTGAATACCTCTAAAACTAATTGGAATGTTGTTTATTACATTTTTTACTAGGTGATGTGCTGATATTTATTTCATGCTTTATTTTTGACAATTTTATTTTAGAAATACTATATCTTCAAGTGATAAATAGAAATGATTAAAAATGATCTTACTGCCTTAAAATTAGCTTACAATTCTAAATAAAAATTTAGCTTATTAAAATCAAGTATATGACCCTTGTGAATTTTCTTCTTGAAATATTAGACATCTTTGGCAAGTGTATTGGGAACTTTTTCTCAATTTATTTCATAATGTTATTTTTGTTGTTCAAAATCTGGCTACTGGTTTATTTGATTTACTATTTACAGTGCTGCTTCTTAGATTCATTTATGTTTTTGCAGATTGATGTTTGATGTATATTTAGTATTAGCATAAGGCTAATACCTTATATCTATATATTGTATGCTTTTATTTTTATTAACCATAATTTGAGTAAATCTTTAGAAATAGAAGCAAATTTAATGATTTTGAGTTTTTAGATGCTTGAGACTTTTAAACCTTTATTTATTAATTCAACCATTTCTTAGGCAGCTCTAATACATTGAATTACTTCTTTATTAGGCAATGAAAATGATAAGGATCTCCTTTTACAAAACTCAACATCTAGTGTGGATATGTGGTAGAGATAGAAACTGTACACACACAGTAGATGTTTTCTGCTGTAGCAGAGTCCAGGAATGTGGAATATATCTTTCAACATCTTTTGTAACTACTAATATCCACAGGACTCAATTGGCCTATAGAATGTGAAAAAAAAGAGTGATATTTACTAGTTCCTGTTTGGGTTGTAATAGGTATAGTACTATTACTTTCCTTATTTGCTCACTGAACCTAAAGGATTGCAGGGTCATAAAATGCATAGACTTAAGTCTCTTGTTCATCACAGAGAAGAAAATCACTCAACCACTAGGAAATTTATTCTTGGGCTGAGCAATTCCTGTCATCATGGCAGCCAACTTTCCAAGGGCCAAGATGACAGCTTGACTACACACACACACACACACACACACACACACACACACACTTCTCCAGGATTAACACTGAATAACTTTCTCTTTTGAAACATCTACAAACTGTTTGTTGACTTTTGCAGCCAATAAAAGGCTGCAAAATGTAAAAATGTATCTGAGGACCAATTGAAGAGTCTCCCCCACTTTTATTTATTTATTTTATTTATTTATTTTGGTGGTACTAGGGGTTCCTGGAAGCCCTTCTACCTCCCGAGCTACACTCCCAGACCTGTTTTATATTTTTATTTGGAAATAGGGTCTCTTAAGCCATCATGGCCGCCTTCTAACCTGCACCATCCTCCTGTCTCTGCCTCCCAAGTGCAGAGATTACAAGCATGCACCACCACGCCTGGCTCTCCCCCACTTTTAAAATTCTACTTTAGTTGAATATTTTCCAATCAGAAATTGTCTCAGTGTTTCTTCTTCCTACTTTTTAAAACTTACTTTCCTTTCTGACACTTCTTTTAATCCCAGCTGAAATGATGGTAATGGCAGATAGGTTGGTTCTTATGCTATTGTTTACGAATAAACAGCACTAATTAATCTTGTCCCAGTCTCAGTTTCATCTCTGAATGGACGATTGTATGAGTGGGAAATATACCTTTATTGTGTTAAAATATAAAATTTTGGCTTGCTTTGTCTCTGCAGCTAGCATTACCTAATTGTCAAAGGATGGTGAGCCAATAAATCACTATTTTAACACAATGCTAATTTCAGTGCAGAGCTGCCTATGGTGAGAGGAGCAGGCTCCTGTGGAGACACACTGGGGTGCCACCTGTGGAGGACAGGGATGTAAAGGAGCAGTCAGAAAAGGAAACTTGGAGGAAAAAAAATTCAACACACATATGAAAGACAGTAAGAGTTTGGCAGGCTAAGTTGCAAGGATTATAGTTTTAATGTTTCAGAGAGCAGAAGTAGAATTAGGTTTGGGTGTTTTGTTTGTTTGTTTGTTTGTTTTTGTATAACTGGGGGTTAAATCCAGGGAAATTCTATCTTTGACCTACACCTAGAGCCCTTTTTATATTTGTTATTTTGAAACAGAATCTTACTAATTTGCTGAGGGAGAGTCTCCCTAAGTTGCTGAGGCTGGCCTTAAACCTGTGATCCTACTATTTCAGCCTCCCAAACACTGAGATTACAGGAGTACACATTATTATTGTACCATTGTGCCTGGCTGGAAGCAGCAGTTGTAAAGGGACAGAAATGGGGAAAAGGAGAAAGCACTAGTCATCAGCACAGAGGGAGTGTGAGTGAAGCCAAGGGATAAATCCTAATGAGCCTCTAATATTATACAGTCTTGAAATTTTAAGATAATTTTGACATTTCATACTGTCACTTTAATAATCAAGGTAGCTACCTACTTGATGAAGGAATAACTCTAGGCAAGGAGATCCATTAGAAGTCTGTGGTGTGAATCCAGGTGAAAAATAAGGGACACCTGCGGTATAGGTATTTTAGTAGGAGTAGAGAAAAAAAAAAAAACAAGAAAAAAAAAAAAAACATGACTGCAAGTGGGAGTGAGTCAGGAGTTGGAATTGAAAGCATGTACCACCCACAGGCCAAGCAGGATCAAAGGAGCAGGAGATACCTGGAATTAGAAAATATAAATTAGATGCCGGGCATGGTGGTGCACGCTTGTAATCCCCACACTTGGGAGGCTGAGACAGGAGGATTGCAGTGAGGAAAGCCTCACTAAGTAGCCAGCCTCCGTTACTTAGTGAGGCTTTCAGCAACTTAGCGAGACCCTGTTTCCAAATAAAATATATTTAAAAAAAGGTCTGGGAGTATAGCCTGGAGGTGGAAAACCTCTGGGTTCCACCCCTAGTACCACCAAAAAAATTATATATTATATATATTATTAATATTAATATTATATATATTATTAATATTAGAGGCACAGGGTATGCTCAGGAGAGGACTGGAGATGCACTGCTTTGTTTCAAGTGTGTTTACAGAGAGGCACCAGTAGATTACCTGAGACATTCCTTTGGAACTCAAGCAAGAGGACTTGAGAGGAGACATTTTGAGTGTGATACAGCCATTACTGAAACCATGGAAGCAAAACCACATGGAAGATGTGGGAGAGAGTGAATCATAGAGAGGACTGATGATGGAACCATACTAGAGGGCTGCTAAGAAGTGTGCCCATTGGGATGGGAAAGATGGACCAAAGATGAAGGAAGAAAGGCTCACCAAAACTGGGGGAAGCTTGTTTTTAAATGAAGAGGTTATCAATTTGTAACAAAGCAAGCCAGAATTGAAAAGTTTTAATTGGATTTAACAAAAATACTTCAGCAAATGTTTATTAAGCACCTGCAGGTGCTGCAGCCTGGGATAGAGAGAAGATCAAGGCAGGATGCTCTCATGGGTGTAGCATCCTTTTGGGGACCCAAACTCAACTGAGTAACTAAATTCTATAGTTTTGGGGAAAAATGAGCACTTTGAGAAACAGTAAAACAGGATCAGGGAACAGAGTGTGGCCCATGGAAGGCATCTGAGAAAAGGTTCTGAGCAGATGCCTGAGTCTTTTACTATGATCTCTAATTGAACAGAGAGAATGGAAGGAGGTGCTGAGATCATAGAAACCTTTGTTCTTTTGAATGGCTGGAAGCAAAGTCAGAGTACAGTTGAGGACTAAGCAGGAAGAGATGGTAGCCTTTTGGAGGTATTTGCCTAGGGAAAGAAGGAGGGGAACAAGGCAGTGGGTAGAGGGACTTTGTTTTGTCTTACAAATAACATGAAAGTGCTGAATACCTTAAAATGCTTGGGGGAACATCTAGTGTAGAAGAAGGGATTTGTTGTGTATAGTTGAGAGAAAATGCTAATAATTTTGTTGGTGATAGGTAGTTAGCTCACGTGCCAGCTATATTTTTTTCCCTGAAGAAAAAAAATAAAATGAAAATAAAGTTCCAGATGACTGGAAGTGTCACGTGAGGAAGCAAAAGGATGATTTGTAGGTTTTATAGGCTTAATATCAACATTTTTCTTTAATTACATTGATTCCCTTAAGTCATTCAGACCTTTCTACAGTGAATTTCCTAATCCTACATTAATAGGCAAAGGTTGCTTCTTTTAATTTCTATGATCATTTTATTGGAGTTATATAGACAAGGACATATTGCTGCAATTTGAAATGTGTATTAAATTTACAGTTTTTGGAGACTAATGTTTTGATAAAAAATTTAAATGATGAACAAAATCAGAGGCTATAGTTTTCTAGCTTTAATATGTAGTAAAACTGTAGAGTTTAGTATGTTTTGATTTTATAATCATAGTCTCAAAAAAGTAATTTATTTATTTACTGTGTGTGTGTGTGTGTGTGTGTGTGTGTGGTACGGGGCAACTGAAGTCATTCTACCTCTTAGCAACACCTTTATCTCTTTTCCTTTTAATTTCTTTTTCTTTTCTTTTCTTTCCTTTTTTTTTTTGAACAGGTCTTACTAAGTTACCATGCATTGGTCTCTCGACCTTTAGATCCTCCTGTCTTAGCCTTCCAAGTACTATGATTATAGGTGTGCACCACTATACACAGCAAAAAGCAATTTCTTACACACTTGTAAACAAGGTATTAAAAGTTTAATACCAAGATGTCTTCTTCTCTTTCTCTTTCTCTCTTGATACTTGATCTCAAGGTTCTCGCCATAATAAAGACCCCACTCTATTCAAAGTGGTTTTCATCTTCGTATTTTCTGAGACAACCAGCTCTAGTTGTGACCTCTAGTCAGAAGGTGCACTCCACATTTTCATTCCATCCTCATTCCACATGATCTTCAAAATCCACTTTAAATTTTCTTCCTTAACATGATTCACAACAGGATTTCTTTCCTTTTTGAGATTGTATAGCTCTTAGATGTAACAGGTATTTTAGCATTTAATTAAATTCTGTCTACTTCATGTGTGTAAATTCCATCTTCCTTCTGAGGTGTCAAGATCATTAAAGACAGTCCTTCCTTTTTATCTGGTAGCATGGTCTACTGCTTCCTTTGCAAGCTGTTTCTCCTCCATTTACTGACTTGTCAATCACATGGCCCTGTCCTCCCCCAAGGAAGGCTAATTATATTGTTACTAGGAAGTGATAAAAGGTAGAAAAGAAGAAGCCTCTTTTCTAGATCAACCATACCAAGTACCATTGAAACATTTTGAGACCATCTTAGTTGTCATATAAATTGAACCCCTCTGAGAATGAAGGCATCAAGATCCACTTTCTACTACTGCTACAACAAATGATCGCAAACATAATAGCAAAGCAATGGGGAATTTTGTCTTATAGTTCTGTCGGTCAGAAGTCCCACATGAAGCCAGACATGGTGGTGCAATCCTGGAATCCCAGAACTTGGGAAGCTGAGATAGGAGAACCAGAGGTTTCAATACAGCCTCAGCAACATAGTGACACTCTCATCAAAATATGAGAACCTGATTCAAAACAAAGGGTTGGGGGTATAGCTCAAATGTAAAATCTCTGTGTAGCCCCTGGTTTTGTGAATGTACATCATGTACATTCGGAAGTTTTGTGCTGCTATGTGTTAAGACAATACCAAGTCTGACCTCTAGTCAACTATATCTATTGGTTTCCAAGTTTTGTGTTAAAAACTTTTCAGTTTTGTTTAAAGGAGTTTGTGTTGTGCTTACTACCTTGGACCTAAAATAACCTTGCCTAATTCAGGCAGGAATAGACTAAAAAAGACCATAAAAAAAAGTCTTACATAGATCTTCTGAGCTAAAAACAAAGTGTCAGCAGAGCTGTTCTTTTTTCTGGGTTCTTTAGGGGAGAATGCATTCTTTCCTCCCAGTTTCTCGAAGGTGTCCACATAACCACCTCATCATGGTCTTTTTCCTCAATCTTGAAAGACAATAATAGCAGACCTTTTCCTCATATCATTTATTTCTGCCCATTTTCTTACTGTCATATTCTTCTCTGATTACAACTAAGAAAGTTTCTTTAACTTATTTTTGAAATATTTGGATAATTAGATTATTTTGAAATCTATAAATAACCCTGGGATAATCTCCCCATCTCCAAGTCCTAACTTCAAGCATATTTTCAAACTTAAATACATTCCTAGGTTCTGAGGCCTAAGTCATGGATATCTCTGGATGCAATTATACTGTCTAGCATACCATCAAGTAGGTAGTTTATCTGAATGACAGAGATTTCATATTCATTTATCCAAAAAACACTTATTGAGCAAATACTATGTGAGAAACACGGATACAAGAACTAGAGATATATCACTGAGGATTATTGAAATATATTCAGTTTAATTGAATATTCATTTTGATTGGTGCATTGTAGTTGTACATCTTGATAGGGTATATAAGATGGTAGAGGCATACATGCACACATCACTCATTTAGCTTTTCTTCACTTCCCATTCCTTTCCCCCTCATTCCTTATGTTTGGCTTAGTGTATGATTGTGATATGTTTGTGAATGTACATCATGTACATTAGGGAACTTTGTGCTATATGTTAAGACAATACCAAGTCTGACCTCTAGTCAACTATATCTGTGTTTTGTGTTAAAAACTTTTTCAGTTTTGTTTAAAGGAGCTTGGGTTGGGCTTCCTAACTTGGACCTAAAATAACCCTGACTAATTCAGCCAGGAATAGACTAAAAATATTTAGGATGTATAATGTGGTATTACTTCTCTTTTATTATTTGTACCTGGACAAAATCTAAAAATATATATTAATTTCTAAATTCAGAAAAGCACCCAATTATTAATCATTTTTTCATCCAAAAATATTTGCTACATAACAACTAGGAACCATAAGAAAAATAAAATTACTTTAAAATTGACTAATTTATTTTTTTCCACAGAGCGTAAGAGTAAAAATAAAATTACTTTAAAATTGACTAATTTATTTTTTTCCACAGAGCGTAAGAGTCTATCAAATGAAAGACACTAAATGAGCCAGGTGAGGTGACACATAGCTGTCATTCTAGTATTTGGGAGGCTAAGACAGAAAGATTGCAGGTATAAAGCCATCTTTGTCAATTTAGAGAGATCCTCAGTAACCTAACAAAATCTCGTTTTAAAAAATAAAAGAACTGGGCGTGGAGCTAGGAGGTAGAACTCCTGGGTTAAATTCCTATACCTTGTTCCTATAACCACGTTTTTCCTTCACTGATTCCTTTTCATCCTTGTCCCATTTGGGGTTCCAAAATGATGCATGGTATCTCCTTTTATTTTGTTCTTGTCCACTGGATTTTGATGGAGAACAAGGACTAATAAAGAGTATAGAATATGAAAGTTTATTTGAAAACTAAGAAAAAAGAGAAACAAAAATAGCTTCCTCCACACAGAGAAGGGTACCTTAAAGAGAATGAATTCAAAAGTTCTTGGGAAGTGAGTTTATATACTTTCTGGTAGTTCTCCATTTGATCGTTTGTAATGGATGAGAATTTGGTCTTAGGGATCCAAAGTCTTTTGTCTAGTTTTAATCCTTAATTTGAATTTTTGTCCTCAGAATACAGTTAACAGAAGATGCTGAAGTTATCCTTTGATCTACCTAGTTTTTACCTAGTCATTTCTACCTTTGTATCTTATTTACCTTCTGTGTTTTTGTTCATTATACAGATGGCCTTTATTATTATTATTATTATTATTATTATTATTATTATTTGTAGTACTGGGAATGGAACCCAGAGCTATTCTACCATCAAATGATACTCTCCTTATTTTTTATTCTTTATTTTGAAACTGGGTCTCACTGGGTTGTGAAGGGTCTCACTAAGTAGCTGAGACAGGCCACGAACCGCTAGTCTCTTGTGTCGGCCTCCCAAATGCTGGGATTACAAGCGCGCACCACCATACCCGGCTGTAGATGACCTTTTTTAATCTTTTCAGTTTCCAGGTCTTCCCAGGCCCTGCCTCACCCCCCCCCCACAAAAATGATAGATACTAAATGAATCCAAAGTAAAAATTGAAATATATTAGACAATGAACAAACAAAATTTGAAAGATTAGTGATTATACAATAAAATATCAAATCATGACATTGCTGCACAGATGGAGACAAGTACAATGAATGAAAAGAGGATTAACAAATTAGCAGCAATAAAGTCAAATTCAGTCCTTATCATCTTATGTAGTTCTTTCAAAATCTGAAAATGATTAAGATATTGACTCAAAGACAAATTTGTGTACTTCATAAAATATAATTCAAAATCAGTTTTTTTATTTCACCAAGCTTTTTTTAAAAATTTCTTTGCTTAGTTTCAGAATTTTATATTTGAGTGTTTCTATCCGATAAATAGACACATAACCTGTAAAACAGTGTCAATAAAAATAATCAAAGGTGTAGTGGTGTGAGATGCAGCTGCAGGTACTTGTTCTTATCTATTTTTAGAAAAGAATAGTCACAACTATTTTTAGTAAGCTTAAGCAATTTTTATTATTACAAAGGCAGAAAGAAAGGACAGAAATTACAAAGCACTGCATTGGAGAGATAAAATGCAATGGAGTGCCTTGAAGGTAAAACACTGAGGTTTTGAATATAGAACCATTTTTATAAAGATTCATTATCCTCCATCTTGCCCAACCAATAGTCTTCTGACCCTACTAGGTGTGAGCCCACCCATCTTCTTCATTTAAACCCCTTTTTTATGATTATAGAGATTTCTTGTTTGACCAAAAGCCTTGGTGCAGGTGTAGGCCCAAGTCTTTGTTAAGACCAGAATTTGTTGCTTAACAAGTTAGGGGTCACATGGGGAATTTTAGCATATCTGCCAGAAGTTATTTATTATGTAAACCTGTCTTTTAAAATATGAAGATGCTAGGTTTCAACTCTTCTGTGTACTTGCTAATCATTTTTGGTGAGGGAACTCTGCATTATAACAAGCTCCCTGAGTTCCTGGCAGCAACCATGCCCTGGCTTCATTTTACATTTTGAAAATAATTTCCAGTACATTAATACCAAAGTCATTTTCTGATACTGGCACAAAGGTGATCAAAGCAAAAATAAATAAATACTATGGATAACATTAGTTTTTAAGGCCTGAATATGTTAGGGAAACTTATTAAGTAATCAGTATAATGTGGTGGAACTATCGTTGAATTAAGGAGTTAGGAAATAAGTTTCTAATGTCTTCTCTGCCTGAAGTGAAAAAGGCTCACTTCATTTCTTGAGTTTCAGCATCTCGTCTACAAAGTTAATCTTTTGCTTTCTAAATTCTCTTGCACCTAAAGAAAAAGCAAATCTTCATATCGTTGTCCTTCATAGGATACTCAAACCTATGAACAAAGATGTTATGTGGAATAGAGTTTTGGTGTTTTGGCAAAGGATAATGATATCATAGAGCATAACTAGATCAAAGTGGTTTAAAAGTCAAAGTTTACTGGCTAGTTCCTTTCATTCTCATACAGATGGGACCAGGAGGGCTCCTGCTAGTTCTGCAAAACCAAGAGATTTCCATACTAAGACCTTTAAAACAAAGAGTCTCCTTCATCTCAAGTGCCTTGAACTTGGCTACATTCAAGGTTTTATAAGGTCACTTAGATAATTTAAGCCATATTGATATTCTGAAATTCCTTTAGGTATTTAGTTTTTATCATTTAAATAGCACTTCCTTTGGGCTGCTTAGCATTATAGCTTTGATTATTTGCTTTACTTTTCATGCTTGATTGTATGTTCTCTTTATTTTAAGAATGCTTGCAATTTAGATATGTCTGTCTTCTGAGACCTCACAGAAAAATGCCTTATCCTTTGTAGACATTTCATAAATATTTGCTGTATATATGTGGATCGTAAAGTCAATTTTTTAAAAAAATTTTGAGGGAGATGGACATGGTGGCACATGTTTGTAATCCCAGCATTTGTGAGGCTGAGACGGGGATCTTGGTTCACGAACAACCTCAGCTACTTAGTGAGGCCCTCTGCAACTCAGTGCGATCCTGTTCCAAAATAAAGAATAAAAAATAGGGCTGGGGGTGTCACTCGGGAGTAGAGTGCCCCTGGTTTCTATCCCAGTACTGCAAAAAAAAAAAAAAAAAAAAATTGAGGGGTAAAATTCAGAAGTGCTCTATAGGAGAAGAGATGTTTTATTTAAAAACATCTAAGACATCTTTAAAATCTCAGAGAATAGTGGCAGAACTTTAAAGCACCAATGACACACAGTTTCAACTGAGAACTTAAAATAATTAAACTTTATGAGATGAATTTCTTTTCTAATTTTTAAATTTTTTTTATTGATTCATTGTACTCATACATTTTAATGCGGTACAAGATAGTAGAGGGGTACATGCACACACCACTCATTTAGCACTTCCCCAATTACCACCCTGTTCCCTCTGCCCTCCCTCCTTCTCATGTTTGGCTTACTAATTGACTTTGATATGTTTATGAATGTATATCATGAATATTGGGAAATTTTCCTCTTCCCCCTCCTAACCCCATCAACTCACCTTCTTCTTCTTCTTCGTCTATAGTTCTTCCTATGACTCTTTTTCTCCCAAGCTTCCACATATTAGAAAGAGCATCTGATTTTTTACTTTTTGTGACTGACTCACTTAGTATAATGTTCTCCAGTTCCATCTATTTCCCCGCAAATGACATAATTTTCTTCTTGTTTATGGTTGAGTAAAAATCTATTGAGTACATATCCCATTTGTTGATGGATATCTTGGCTTGTTTCATAGTTTGGCAATTATGTATTGTGTCTATGAACACAGATATGCATACATTAGTTTGGTAGTTTGGTTTTCATTCTTTTGGGTAGATACCCAGAAGTGGTATTGGCCCATATTATTAATGAACTCAGAAATAAAACTGCTAAATAAAATACTAGAAACACAAATTCAAAACCACATCAAGAAAATCATGCACCTTGACCAAGTAAGGTTCATTCCAAAGATGCAAGCTGGTTCAGCATACAAAAAAAAAAAAAAAAAAAAAAAAAAAAAATCCATGTAATTATCACAAAACAGAACTAAAGAGAAAAATCATAGGATCATTTCAATAGATGCTGAAAAAAAGAAGTAGGCAAAATCTAACACCCATTTATGCTAAAATCCCTGCAGAGAATTAGAAAATAAATCCTCAAATTCATTTGGAAAAACATAAAACCCAGACTAGTCAAAGTCATTCTCAGCAACAAAATTCTCAGGAATCACAATACCTGACTTCAAACTATCCTACAAAGCCATAGTGATAAAATCAGCATGGTGTTAGCACACACACACAAAAAGACACATAGACCAATGGAGCAAAATAGAAGACTCAAAGACAAATCTGCACACTTACAGCCAATTGATTTTTGACAAAGGGGGAAAAACCATGTATTGGAAAAAAGAAAGCCTCTTAACAAAGTGTTGGCAAAACTGGTTAACCATTTGCAGAAAAATGGAAATAAACCTTACTTTCTCATCCTGAACAAGAGTCAATTTTATTTATTTATTTATTTTAGTTTTACTATTATTAATTTTTTTTTTTTGGTGGTACTGGGCGTGGAACCCAGAGGCTTTCTACCTCCGGGCTATACTCCCAGATCTTTTTTATATTTTATTTGAAAACAGGGTCTCACTAAGTTGCTGAGAGCCTCACTAAGTAGCTGAGGCTGGCTTCGAACCCGTGTGATCCTCCAGTCTCAGCCTCCCAAGCGGGGGGATTACAAGCGTGTGCCACCATGCCCGGCAAGAGTCAATTTTAGATGGATCAAAGAGTTGGAAATCAGATCAGAGACCTTGCAGCTCCATGAAGAGGGCATAGGTCCAACACATTAACATGTAGGTAAAGGTAAAAACTATCTCAACAAGACCCGAAAGGCACAAGAAACTAAAAGGAGAATCAATATATGGTACTGCATTAAAATGAAGAACTTCTGCACAGCAAAGAAAACTATCAGGAACCTCAACAAAGAACCAACAGAATGGGAGAAAATTTTTACCAATTCTCTGATAAAGGACTAATATCAAGAATATACAAAGAACTCAAGAAACTTGCTGCTAAGTAAACAAATAACCCAGTCAAAAAATGGGCAAATAAAGTAGACATTTTAGAAAAGAAGAAATTCAAATGGCCAATAAAAGTATAAAAGAAGTTCAACATCATTAGCAATCAGAGTGATAAGAATCAAAACTACCCTGAAATTTCACCTCGCTCCAACTAGAATGGCAGTAATTCAAAACACAAACAACAACAAATGCTGGTGAGAATGTGAAGTGGAAACTCATACATTGTAGGTGAGATTGCAAATTAGTGAAATCATTTTGGAATATTAATTTAAATTCCAAATGCATAAATTATCTTACTATGTCATATGATTTCCTTTTTTGACCAAAAAAATGACAAAATAGTACCCAAGACATAATAGTGATAATATGGAAAAGCATCTTTTAGGTATTCTTTCTTAGGTATTCTTGCTATGAATATTTTGAATAACATTTTTTCAGATGCAAAAAGATATATATCTTTCTCCCCTCATCCCAACTCATTATTCCATGTAATTTATTGTTAAAAAAGGTGCTGGACTTCTCCTCTTCATCATCTCTTCTTCTTCCTCTTCAAAAAAATTTTTTTTTTTTTTATCTAATCAGGGATTTTCATAGCAACCAGAAAAACAGGTTGAATCTCTGTAATTGCAGGAATGGGACCTTTAGTGTTGGGTACAATGAAAAGACTCTCTGGCCTTATTGTGGTTATTTATTCAGACAAAATAAACAGGGCATCCCTCGGCAAAGTACCTATAAAGTCTTATGCATGTTAGGTAAGCATTATTTGGTACTACCCATGCTATTCTTATGACATTATTCTACAGCTGTGTTTCCTTTACAAAGGTAATGCACGATCTGCTCTCCTACACAAAATCTGCCCCTCACTCCACAACTGGCATCAATAAATATGCTGAGTGGGGTGGATTGGAGTGATAAGTAGATCCATGACAGTTCAGTAGCTCTTCATTCAGGCAGAGAAGCTCATCTGGCCTTTCTGCTCTTATAATCTCACACCTTCTTCTCAAGCTTATTCATGGATACCATGTCTCCTTAGTCATTATACATCTTTAGAGGAAAGATGGTATATTCATCCTCTGTGTAAGAACTTACTTTTACCAAACATAAACCTTTTCTGCTACCTAATATTTCTTTACAAGTAGACATTGGTCATATTGCAATGTTTGCCTTTGGTGAGTATTCTTGTCAGTGACCTAAATCTAGCGTTAACCTCCAAGAGGTTCCATAACTTGCACTACCAAGATTCTCTCCATTGCTAAATCAAGATACATCCTACCTGGGTGTGGTGGTGCATGTTTGTAATCCCAGCATTCAGGAGGCTGAGACCTGAAGATCGCGATTCGTGGACAGCCTCAGCTACTTAGTGAGATCCTCCACAACTTAGTGAGACTCTGTTTCAAAATAAAGAATTAAAAATAGGGCAGGGGATATAGCTCAGAGGTCAAATACCCCTAGGTTTCATTCCCAGACCCCCCCCCCACACACACACGCAAAGATTCATCCTAAAAGTACTAATAATTAATAGTTACTATTAAGAATGGATCCTAAAAGTACTAAGAGATAGTAGTTACTATTATGAATGCTGCTTTCTTCATTAGACTCAGGACATGCTACCACAAAATATGGTATGTTGGCAATGAAGGAAATAGTAGAAGCTATGTCAGTCTTTCTCTCTCTCACCTTTCTTCCCTGAAGCATAGTCATGAAGGAACTGTCTGACCTACCTCACCTGAAAGTATGTCATAAGACCCTCATTCCTCGTTACTCTACTCCCTCCCAGAAGTCAAGAAGAATTAGCATGACCCCAGGTTATTATCAATAGGTCCCTTTTTTATAATCTTGCTTCCACAGTACTGTCCATTTATCACCAAACCTATGAAAAAGAATATATAGTATTCCATGGTTTTTGGGTCTTGATTTCTTCTAGGTCAAATAAAACTTTGGTTAAAGTTGCAATTGTTTTTTTCATGTTAATTTGTCTCTTGTAATAGGAATTTTTGTCATGAACCATTAGGTGGTTAAGGGAAGAATGATACTTTTTTCTCCCCTACATTCTTACGAAGGACAGTTTTTGGTATCTGATGGCAAAATTATTCAGATTCATATACATCCCTTCTCATTTTTTTAATTTGTAAGCCCTGTTAATTTCTTCCAATGCAGAACATATTACCTACTTATTTGAAACTGGTCTCATTTATTGCCTACATTTGAGAATCACCAGTGTTTCTCTAGATTTTAAAAGTTGTTCACATTTCTCTTTGGGGTACTAATTGAGTAGGCATTATTACATAATTTCTAATTTCAAAAAAGAATGGGTAAAAGTAGAGAGGCTCAAAGTATTCATTTTGGATTTTTTAGTGTGTTTTAGAAACTGATAGAACATTTGTAGACCCAAAATCTCATAATCAGTTATTAATATTTTTGAACAATATCTCTTCATTTTACTCTCGTTTCCATCTTCCACAACACATTTAATACCAGATGGCTTTAGAATGTTTTTAGGCTATTGAACAGAATGGACCACATTCTGTTCCTGGAGGGCTGTTACACATGTGTAGGTGGTGCATGAAACAGAACACTGGAGTGATACATTGTGGTAAAACAATTTTATATTCAAGGCAAAAAACATGTCTTAATTTAGTTGCATTCATTAAATTAACATTCTTCTAAATAGACACATTTCAGTTGCATGATTGGGGCATAGATTTTGCAGATGTGTTTCTGCCAATGTACATCTAGGTTCTTATACAGATGCTTCCCTTTTGATGGACTAGAAAGAATTGGAAGTACTTGCTTTCATTGCAAGCATTTCCTATGGATTATGGCATATTCTTATAGGCAGAAAGAAGGTTTAAGCATATTATATACTTCAAACTGACTGTTCTCATGAAGCTAAGGGAAAAAACAATTATTTAAAAGTCTCAGTATCACGTAAAATATTGCTTCAAGAAGTTCACTGGCTTTAAAGTAGTGTCTAAACCTTTACATCTTTATGAGGTCATATTTTTCAGTCTGAAATTTTAAATGTATCCAATGTATGTATGTACACATGTCAAGGAAGAGGGACATTTTGTATATGAATTTAATTAAGCAATAGGCCACTTTGGGACTTGTTTTATAGAGCCATTTGTTTCAAGCGAGTTCAACTGCCCAAGCTACTGTGCAGTAATGATCTCATAAAATTATTCTCTGGAGGGTCTTATTTCTACTATAATGTGCTTTTACTTAAAATTTAACTTAATAGCAACATTTTTCCTTGTATATCAACTGTACACAAGTAATAGCTATCAGAAGAGCTAATAGTTAAAGAGTTTTAACTCTTGGGAATTGTTCCTTTAAAGAAGAGAAAAAAAGGAGAAAAGATGAAATTTTGCATATTGCATTAATAATCCTGGAATTTCTATTTATGTCTCATTGAAAAATTGGAGGTACTTAAGTATTTTTGCCCTAAATATGTATATCTGATACATGTACTTAATTCTTGCTTAACCTTAGAAATATTACACTGTTTACAGCAATATTTTCTGGTATGCACTAGAAGATAGGCTCTTCATTGAAATCACAAAAATTAATGGATACTTAATTCCAGTTTAATACAAGCTTTCAATTTGACTTAAAGGTCTGTTAAAACTGTACAATTTCAAGTAAGTGGATATTGAATACATTTTGAAGTCATGGATTTTGATATGCAAAAAATGTATTATCCTTCATTTTTTTGTACAACTAAATTTAGTCCTTACCTTGAGGAAGACTCTTTGGATCTGGATAAGAGCGGCTCTTTCCTAAAGCCCTGTATTTTAGACTAACTTGAAAATCTTAAATATGTGCGGACACCAATTTTAAGGAAATCATTGGTGTTTCTGTCAGATGGAATTTAGTAGTCAACACTTGCACCTCTGTAATCTTAAACATCTCTCTAACTAACATCATACTTCTTCCGGGGTAGTATTTTTCTTCACCTCTTGCAAAAAGCAATTATGTCTGAATACTATGAAGGCTACAAACTTTGACACAATAATAGTGAGTACACAGCCACTGCTTCAGAGCGAGGGGAGGATAAAAAAGGGAAAAGATTTCACGACAGTAAAGGCAGATGATCTGATCTGTCAGGGCTGCTTCTCCAATGGCATAAACACAAATGATTCTTACAAATTATAGTATCATTTCTCAGTAGGGCAGAAAATCTATTTTCTGTTACTTTTCATGTTTCAATTTGTGTTTCCAAAGGCACTCACAAATAGCAGTTATTCACCATGTGTGGCAGAGCTTGAACTATTTTATAATATCAAATAATTCATGTTTCTCTTTAATTTGTATTTGCCTAGATTTAGATATAGCTTTCATGCATTATGATTATGGTACTTTGGCAACTAGGCAGACATTAATTGCAAGATTATGGTGGATGGTACATAAGAAAATTAGTGAAATTTAATTAAATTTCATGAATTAAAAATTTTAGGTTGATATAAGTATTTTTATTTAGAACTGATATTCCTAGTTGTTATTAATAGTTAATTTTGAATATTTACAATTTTGTAAAAATTGAAAATAATTATTTTTCATACTTCAATATATGATGGGTAAAAATCATCAGATTTTGTGTATTTTGAAGTCAATTACAGCTTATTTTTAATCATTTAAATTGTGGAGAATGAGTCCAAATTGAGATGTGATGAAACATGAAAATGTAAAAATAGATTTCAGGATTTTAAAATTGAAAATTTTTCTTTTTTGCATGTCACAAAGTTATTTAGTCATGCTACTATATCAAAAATTATTAGTCATATATATTTATATATAAAAAGTAGAAAAAATTAAATTACCAAAGATGTAGTCTGCTTAAAATTTTTAGATCTGTAACAATAAAAGTAAGCAGGTAACTGCCCATGATGATTTCTGTTAATATTAACAGTTCAGTCGAAGAGACAGCAAGTATTTAAGAAATGTCTTCAAATGACCTTGGGCAATTTTTATGTGTAAAATGAAAATATTATAAATGCTTATAATTATGACTATAATTAAGTTGTTTTAAGGATTGAGTTAACTTATATAAGGTTCTTAGAACAATGCCTGCCACTCAATGGTTATTCTAAACGTTTTCTTAAATATCAATATTTTGGGCAGAATACATATGCAGGTACCATATTTTAGGAAACAGATATGTAGAAAGTTTTCTATGTATTTGTTTGTGTCTCTAACTTGGCCATATTTTGGCTACATGTAAGGAAGGATCTAAGGGAATGGGAAATGTCACTAATACAGTAAGCCTGGATATTGGTTGTAGCAAGACCCTGAAGGAAGCAGGGAAAGATGAGATGTAAAACACACATGAAAGAAAAGTCCTGGAAAGAAAGCAGTGTTCTTTTATCTGACATAGGAAGGAGGGTGACAAGATGGTCAGGAACAGATGCATTTAGAGAAGAGGTGAAGCTGAGATGTAGCAGAGTTCAGCTCAAGTCAATGAGAAGAAAGAAGGAGGGGAGGGAACTGCCTCAAGCCATCTAAGAAGATGGATGAATAATGTCCAAAGCTTGTAATGTTATAAATTCATATAATTGTCATATTTTATATGGATGAATCTTAAGAAGTCTGGTTGGAGGAAGAGAGAATTCATATGTTTGGATTTATTTAAGTGATCGCCTTTCAGGATGTTGTACTGCCAAGATATAAAGGAAGAGATAATGAGACTGCTCACAACAGGATCATGAAAGTGATACAGAGTTAGTAATGGAGAAGTAAGAAGATGGAGTTGGAGATGAGGTGTTGGATACAGTTTAAAAAGACCAGTCTTGGGACTCAGAATATTTTGAGGTCCAAGAAGGTGTTGTAAAAGTGAGGGAAGAATCAGTTTGTTACACCAGGGATGTGGCATTTACGGTTTGAGAGTGGCAGCTCCAGCCTTGCTACTGTGGCCATTCTCTCAGATGTTACTTCCAGAGTTCTTAAAAAAAAAAAAACTGTGCAAAAACATCATAGTGTCAGACAGGAATCTTTTCCTGTGAGGTGAAACAGAACAAAATCAAAATAAGTTCTTTATTGCTCATATATATAAATGATGAACTGAAGCTTTTAAATCACAGATGGTTCCAGCTTAGCCATGTTTGTCTCTGTCGTCATGAGAAAGTGATACACATGCAAAAGAAGCCACATGTGAACTGAAATTTTTTCCTGGGCCAGTGATATATGATGCAATACTCTCTGGCCATACTGAGCAGTGTAGGTGAGTCACAGCTCCTGGTCAACCCAATAATTAAGAGGAAAAACAACCCATTCTCCAGTGTGCTATGTTGCTAAGTTATGGTGGTCAGTAGAATAGGAGTACTAAATACATTTTGATATAGTATATTTCAACTTATGTGTTTTTGAAGCTATAACCTCATTGTAAATTGAGGAGCATCTACAGACGGTTGCATCTAATGCAGGTTTAAAGGACATTGATGGTAAAAGGCACATTTCCAATGTTACTTCCTTATATAAACTTTTTTGGGGGAGGAAGAGTTTCTGGGAGTTGAACACAGGGGCTTTCTACCTATGAGCTACACTCTCAGCCCTTTTATTTTTGCAACCTGGTATCACCAAGTTACTGAGGGCCTGGCTAAGTGGCTGAGGCTGGCCTAGAATCTGTTATCCTCCTGTTTCAGTCTCTCAAGTACTGGGATTATAAGAGCACACCATCACGACAGGAGGACTGCTCTTCACTTGGCTTGAATTACCCATCCAGAAGCAAGGGAAAATGCTTGAAATCATGAGCCTTGAAAGCAGACTATACTAATAGAACTCTCTGTGCCTCAGTTGTAAAATAAGATGATACTAGCACCCACCATATGGCATTGCAGTGAGGATTAAATGAATTAATATTTGTAAATCATTCAACAATATCAGTTACATGGTGAAAGATACACACACACACACACACACACACACACACACACACACACGTAACCACCACTGATGCTTCCACTATGTAACTGGTAATAAAATCAAATAAAGAGGTTTAATTTAAAAAATAATTAGCAAATATCAGTTGCAGAAATATAGAAGTAATTGAAGTTTCTACACACAGCTCTCTAGTCTCACTGTCCCATACTGTGTCAGCTGTGCTCAAGTGCCTTAATGACTATGACTCAAAGTTATGTCAGGTTATTAGAAGACCTTCCTCCAAGCTGGAACCCTGAATTCATGATGCTGGTGTCTCTCTATGAATTGATCTTACTGTAGCACCTGGAAATGATCCAGTGGGCTCAGGATTTGGCTGGCTCCACTAGAGAGGATCTTCACAGCTAGCTGGGCATGAGGTATTTTCTCTGTTGGTCTCTTGATGTGTTGTGTTAAAAATCACCTCGTGGGCTGGGATGTAGCTCAGTGGCAAAGTGCTTGCCTGGCAAGTGCACCACCCTGTGTTCAATCCCCAGTTCAAAAAGACAAAAAGAGAACCCCCTTAAAAATCACCTTCTTAAGTCCCCACAAGCTACTACAGCATTTTTTCTGTTCTTGTTTATATCCAGTTTTTTTTTTAAGGCATTTCTATTCACTCCCTTATTGCCCAATCAATTATCAAGCCATTGTAATTTTGCTCCCAAAACATCATGTCACTGAGTCTTGTCATAATCACTGATATTATCACACTCAATATTTATCCTTTTTTACCCAACTTCTTAGTTTTCTTTGGTAGTATTGAGGGTTGAACCCAGGGATATTCTACCTTTGAACTACACACCCAGCTTTATGTTATCTTTTACTTTGAAATAGGGTCTCAGTAAGTTGCTGAGGAGCTCATCAAGTTGCTGAGACTAGCCTCGAGCCTGTGATCCTCCTGTCTCAGTTTCCAAAGTGCTGGGATTACAGATGTTGACCACCATACCTGGCACTATTTCCTTTCTTATAAAAAACACTAGGTTCTCTTAATTTCCATTACACTCTTCTGGTTTTCATTCCTCTACTTCCGCCTTTCTTTTTCAATCTCCTTTACTAAATGGGTTGTCTTCACAAATCCCAAGTATGCATGAAGCTCAGGTTCCTTTCTGTCTTTTCTTTAATATACATCACTCCTAGCCGTGCATGGTGGTGCACGCTTGTAATCCCAGCACTTGGGAGGTGGAGACAGGAGGATCGCAGTTCATGCACAGCCTTTGCAACTTAGTGAGGCTCTCTGCAACTCACTGAGATCCTGTTTCAAAGTAAAGAATAAAAGAGAGAGCTGGGGGTGTATCTCGGAGGTAGAATGCTCCTGGATTCCATTTCCAGTACCTCAAAAAATTATATATATATATATTTTTTTTTCTAAGTAATACACTTACCACCATGGCTTTAAATGGTTTATATTCATAGTTACCAAATTTGTTCTTCCACTTCAAGCTACTTTTTTGAACCCTAAGGAGTTTACAGCTGATAGTTTGTGACTCTAGGGCTAGAGAAGTTAATAAATCTCATCTTGTGAGTAATCAATACCCCCTTTTGTTGTTGTGGCTGCTATCTGCACTTTAATAATTTTTCTACTATATAAGAAAGGGAACTCATTATATGGTCCTTTGAGGCAATCTAACATAGAGAAGGGAGGTAATTATATATGAATTCTGTAAAATATTTTCCATTTTAGACCCAATTTCCTGCTAGAACATCATCTCCTGTCAAAGGAGAGATAGAAGCTGTCACATAGAATTGATTCACATCTGATTTGAACTATAAAATTTACTTAAGATTATGGAGGCTTCATGCCATATTGGGATCTAGGGTCTCCAAAAAGAGTAGTCTGGAATATCCTAAAACTTAAAAGGACTTTGTACTTCTTTCCTGGGAAGTGCTTGAAGTGATCTTTGTAGTTACCCAAGATAGTGGCTATTTTTAGCTTATATTTTTAAAGGGGTCGTTTTTTGTCGTTTTGGACTGGGGATTGAACCCAGGGCAGTGCACTTGCTAGGGAAGTGCTTTGCCACTGAGCTACATCCCAGCCCTAGTGGCTATTTTTATAGAGGCAAGACGTTAAGAGAGATATCATGGGGAGAGTCTACAACTCATCATTCTTAGGTGGCTCACAATCATCTCAGGTTTATTATGCTCAAATCCAATGCTTTTTTGCCCATGACACTTGTCCCTCTCTAGTCTTAGCCATTGTGACCACTACTAGGATATACCAAAATATTTAAGCCAAATTCTTCCCACTGGATTGCTACATGCATATTATCAACAATTCATGTTGCTTCTACTCACAAAATAGATCCAAAATCCATCTGCCCTCTTCATCTCCAATAGCCACCATTCTTATAACAGCATAGTAACTCATCCAAACCATGGCAATGGCCTTATTGATTGTCTTTCTTCTTCTCCTGATCTTCTATTATTCTACATTTCACCCAGAAAAGTGGTACTTCTAGGAGATAAATTATATAATGTTAATTCTTAGTTGAAAGAATTTTTTTCCTTAAAACGAAAACTCCTCAGCCTGATGTACAAGCCCCATGACCAGCATACACTTGACTTGTCCTTGTCATCCCAAGCTACTCCCTGCTTGTTCATGACAAGCCTCTCTGGACTTTCTTCAGGTCTAAACATGTCAAGCTTCTAAAAATCTGTTTCATTGATATCACTTGTGGCCATATATAATAAGCTCAATTTTTATTCACTTATCCTTTAATATTCTCATTTATTCAACAAATATTAAGTAAGCTCAACTATATTTTGACATTCTTCTAAGTACTGGAAATAAGAGCAGTCAACAAAAGAATAAAAAGGAAAAAGAGAGAGAAAGAAGAAAGAGATAAATGAAAAAAGAAAGAAAGAAAGAAAGAAAGAAAGAAAGAAAGAAAGAAAGAAAAGAAAAGACCATTAGGAATTACAAAGTTACTGGTATAATTTCTAGGTATATGACCCATCTTGAGTTGATGTGTATGCATGGTTAGAACACTATTGGTGGTACTGCAAAATAGTAAAGCCTCTATAGAGATAAGCATGGAGGCTTCACAGAGATTGAGAATAGAGCCACCATATGACCCAGTAATCCCTTCCTGGGGATCTTTCTAAAGGAATTGAAGTCAGACTATTATAGCAATACATGCATATTCATGTTTATAGCAGCACAATTCACAATAGCCAAATTATAGTACCAGCCCAAGTGTTCAGCAAGAAATGAATGGATCACAAAACCACCATTTACACACAGTGGAGTTTTACTCAGCCATAAATAAGAATGAAGTTATGTTATTTGTGGCAAAATAGTTGGAACTTAAAAATATTATACTAAACAAGATCAGCCATTCTCAGAAAGCAAAGAGCTATATGTTTCTCTCATATGTGGAAGCTAAACAGAAATTAGGAAACAAGGGTAACTTCAGATAAAGGAGCAGAGACTCCAGATGGAGAGGATTTAAGGGAAGGGGGAGAGGTAGAGAAGTAAAGAAGGTCACAGTTGAAATAATGTGTTGGATATTAAATTATCAATGCCAATCTCAAAGACATATATCTTGTGGGGAAGTGGAAAGAAGGGTTAAATCTGGAGAGAAATGTTCCAAGTATTGTGTGCATATACATTCCTATCACTCTGTACCTCACTATGATGTATAATTATAATCCACCAGTAAAAGTGTACACACATATACTTATGTATACATACATATTTATATATGGACATCTATATATACATATATAGTAAATGAAAAATCTATTAGAATCTTATATTCTAGTACAAATGGGTCAGGTTTTGGTGAGTGTCATGAAGAACAGTGGGCTGAGTAAAGGAGCAGGAAGTGCTGGGGAGAAGAAATTTCTATTTTACAGTATGGAGCAGTTAAATTTGTTTTGATAGGGTGGTATTGGAGTATAGCCTTGAAGGAAACTGCAGAATGGATTTACTGTTGATGTCTGAGAGAGAGAGTCCACACACAAGTAACAGCAAGTAAAAAAGCCCTGAGGTGGCAGAGGGATTGGGATGTTGGCTTATCAGCCAAAAATGGAGCTGTAAAAACAGAATGACTGATTGAGAGAGTAGCTGGAGTTGAGAGGAGAGAAGAAAATATGATTATATAAACTCAAGCCACTAGTCAAGGGAGAACTTTCTGAACTTTTAGTAAAAGCATAGTATGGATCAATTTCTGTGTTAAAATAGTCTTTATGAGGCCCTTACGGAACCCATAAAGCAATTGGGTGGTGCACAGAAAATAGATAAAGGATACAACTATAATCCTCAAGTACAATGATAGGGACTTGGATCAAACAGATAGCAGTGAAGATGTTGAGATATATTTGGATGCTGAAAATACTTAGAGCTGACAGAATTTTTGGATGGTTTGAAGAGTGGTAAAAGAATACTTTTTTTGGCTAGGTCTGGGAGTTTGAGAATTATGAGGAAGGGAAACTTTAGGGGGTGGGAAGGTGATATAAGGAATACATTTTTGGATATGTTTAATGTGACATGTCAATAAGAAGGAATAATGTGACTAAGTAGTTTCGTGGAGAGTCTAGAGATGAGAGATCCTGACTGAAGATATAAACTGGAGATTCATTATTGTAATAGTTAATGCTACAAGATATTTTAGACAGTTAAATAAATTTAGGTGTTTTTAATAAATTGAAAAGTGAAGAGGTATCCACTATTGCTTCTATTAACAAAATAAATAATCAAGATTCATTGGCACCCCAAAATTTTCAGACATTCAAGAAAAGGCTATATTTTTAATAAAGGATACCAATGTAAAATGTTTTTAGAAAGAAATCAGAGGATATATAACTTAGGGAACAAAAGAGAAATTTAAAATATCTCTAATTATGTATATTTGAGAAAATATTGCAGCCTGTAAAACATTAATGTGATGCTATAAAAAGGAACTGGAGATGGTCCAAAAGCTTAAGTCTTACTAACTGCCCAGCTGGGTGGGTAAAAAAATTCTGTAAGATTCTGTCATTTTATGTTTTAGAATATTAATGATAAAAGATGATCATAGAAGCTTTGTAGAAAAAGAAGGGAAAAGATTAAAAAATGAGAATCAGATTGGCAACAAGAAGTGCTTTGAAAATATAAAGCTAAATGGCTTTCAACCTAAGATCCTATAACAGAAAATATTTTATTAGAATGTTGTCAGGGTTCTCCATACATACTGTTTTCCAAAGTGGTTGTACTACAAAGTGGTTGCACTAATTTGCAATCCCAACAACAATGTTTAGAGTTCCCACTTCTCCACAACCTCGCCAGCATTTGTTGTCGTTTGTGTTTTGAATTATTGCCATTCTAGTTGGAATTAGGTGAAATCTCAGGGTAGTTTTGATTTGCATCTCTCTGATTGCCAGTGATGTTGAGCATTTTTTTCATGCATTTATTGGCCATTTGAATTTCTTCTTTCGTGAAGTGTCTATTTAGTTCATTTGCCCATTTTTTGATTGGATTATTATTATTTTTTAGTGTTGAGTTTCTTGAGTTCTTTGTAAGTTCTAGATATTAGTCCTGTATTGGAGGAGTAGGTGGTGAAAATCTTCTCCCATTCGATTGGCTCTCGATTGAGGTTCTTGACAGTTTCCTTTGCTGTACAGAAGCTCTTCAGTTTCATGCAATCCCACCTATTTTAGTTTGTTGTGCCTTTGGGGTCTTGTTGAAAAGGTTTTAATCTGTTCCTATGTGTTGCAGTGTTGGACCTATGCCCTCTTCAAGGAACCTCAAGGTCTCTGCTCTAATTTCCAAGTCTTTGATCCATCTTGAACTGACTCTTGTGCAGGGTGAGAAAGTGGGGAATGGGAACAAATTTACCATTCATTCTAGCAATACCACTTCTGAGTATCTACCCATAAGAAAGGAAACCAGACTACCAAACTAATGCATGTGTATCTATATTCACAACTGTACAATTCACCATAGCCAAAATATGGAACCAGCTAAGATGTCCATCAAAAGATGAATGGATTATAAAACTGTGGGATATGTACAAAATGGAATTTTACTTAGCCATTAAAAAAAAAGCCATTTGCAGCATTTGAGGACATTATGCTAAGTGAGATTAGTCAGTCGCAAAAAGTAAGGAATCGGATGCTTTCCCTAATATGTGAAAGATAAGGTGAAAGGAGTCATAGGAGGAACTCCAGGTGAAAAAGGAGATCTACAGAGAAGCAAATAAGGCAACCTAACTGTGGGGATGGGAGGGGGGAGAAGAAAACTCTTTAAAGCGCACGATGTACTTATTTATAACATAGTCAACCACTAAGCCAAGCATGAGAGGGAGGGATGAGGAGGGAGTAGGGTGGGGACTGGATGGGGGCTGGCTGGGTGATGTATGCATTTATGTCTATACAAGTTTTTTGCTTCATAATGATGTATAAATACAAAGCACCAATAAAAAATTAAAAAAAATAATGTCAGAGGAACAGTCAGGGGCCAGCTGTGGTTGCAGGCAGTAAGACCCCCAGCAAGAAAAGACCAGAGAAAACATCTGGAGGAGAACAAATAAAAAACAGCAACTTGCCAGGCATGGTGGTTGGCACATGCTTGTAATCCCTGTGTTTATGAGGTGGAGATGGGAGGATCATGCAGGTTTGAAGCCAGCCTTGTTGGCTTAAAAGATCCTGTTTCCAAATAAAATATAAAATAGGTCTGAGAGTGTAACCTGGAGGTACAAGGGTTTCCAGGAACCCCAGTACCACCAAAAAAAAAAAAAAAAAAAAAAAAAAAACCCAGCAACTTTATTTATTTATTTATTTATTTATTTATTTATTTATTTATTTTTGGTACTGATGGTGGAACCCAGGGGCTTTTCTACCTTTGGGCTGTACTCCCATATCTATTTTATAATTTATTTGAAAACAGGGTCTCACTAAGTTGCTGAGAGCCTCACTAAGTAGCTGAGACTGGCTTTGAACCTGTGCGATCCTCCTGTTTCAGCCTCCCAAGTTCTGGGATTACAATTGTGTGTCACCATGCCTAGCAAAGCAATTTATTTTAAAACCCATCCTTTATATGGGGTTCCAGGAAAAATGGCCCACATTCACATCAGGTGGGCATTCACATGCAATTTATACTTTGCTTAGTCATTACACCTCCATGTTATGTTTTGTATGGTCATTTTACACAACTATATGCAATGCATGTGTATGAAATATGTGTGCATCTGCTATTACATGGGAGGTGTGCACTCTCTTGACTGTGTTAGGATCATGGGCACCCTTGACTGTGTAGGGTGTACACAGGTCTGCAGCTATGAGGGGTCATACTGTTGCTCTGTTGCTGCTAGCCTGTGCTCTGCCTGAGTGTCCACAAATATTAGTTCGGTAGGAGACAAATGGTGAAAAAAATGGTATTTCAGAGATCTGATACTTTCCAGAAACATTCAAAATAACTTACAGAGATGATAAATATTATTAATATATGCATATATATGTACAAATATCAAGAAAATTATAACTCTAAGAAAAGAGTAGTACCATAAAAATCTATCCAACAGAAAAATCCAATATAGCCCATTATGTGGCTAGACAATAAACAAAATCTTGAACAATAAACACTATTGATTTTCAACATTTAAAATTAATCCATAGGTACAATGAAAACTTGATTGTAATTACAGAAATAACTATAATATTCAGCTATAATATTATTGTCATCAGAAGTGTAAAAAGTACATTGATCAAAATTAGAAGCTAGACAATAGGAAACAATAAGCCCAGAGAAAGGGAGGGTTACAAATAATCTTACTATATAAGAATATTTCTCTGTATTTTTTGAAGTAAGTAATAAAGATAAAAGTAAATTCATATTAGAAGAAGTAGATGGTGATAGGTAATGGGCTTTGGCAAAAAAAACTATGAAGTATAAATTTGAAAAGCCTTGCTGTTGTTGCTATAACAATATACAAGAGTAAAAGTACTTTATGAAGAAGAAAAGTTTATCTAGCTCACATTTTGAGGAAGTTCAAGATCAGACAGCCTTGTCATTTTAGCCTTTGGCAAGAGTCTCCAGGCTACACCACAACATGGCAGACATCACCATGGTGGAAATGTATAAGACAGAACTCACACAAGGAGACAGAAAGCCAGAGGGATTCAAAGGCCAGGCTTGCTCTTTTTATAACAACCTGTTCTTAAGGTAAATAACCAGGAACCTATAAGATATGCATGAATCTTTTCTGAGCGTGGTGCCCCCAGTGATCTTACTATTTCCCACTAAGCCACCTCTTAGAAATTCTACCTTCCCAATGCTATCACAGTGGGAATCAAGCTTCTTACACACGTGCCTTTGAGGAACACTTTCAAACCATGACCAAACAACAGTTTTCTGCCTTTTGTCCTCAAAGTTAAGGTACTAGAGCTAACGAGGCCTTGTGAAAATTACAATATTCTCCTCTGAAGGTGGCACCCTCATGACCTAACCAACTTTCTCTAGGCCCTACCTTTTAAAGGTTCTACCACCTGCCAATGCTGCCAAACTGGAGACCTTTGGTGGGGAGTACATATAACACATGGTCAACCATAGCACCTTTCCCCAAATGGTTACATGAGTGAATTCAGAAATATGAATCACAGGACAAATTGAAACCAGGAAAAGTAATATTTTAGTGGGCATCTTAAAAAGTATTGCTTTTGATGTGAGTTGCTTTTTGGCATTTCAATTTGAAATTCTTATATAGAAGTTTGTGTACTTGCATAAAATGTACAAGCTATTTGGCTTTTCTTGTTCTTACTGTGTGTGTGTGTGTGTGTGTGTGTGTGTGTGTGTGTGTGTGTGTCTACAGATAAGTAAGGTAGCCCTTTCTCTAAGGGTATTGTTGAGAGGTTTTGATATATGCTGGTGTGAATGGTACAAAGGATATGCAAATAGAATGCTGTTCTTTTCCTGTTTCTCATTCCACTGAATTGCGAAGCTCATCATGTGTAGCTTCCTTTTATGTTAATATGATTTATTATTGAAAACACTGAAGTGTTTTTTTCCATACAGCAGATCATCTGCCCTTCTTTGGGGAATGCTTAACAAATGTGGTATAATATATGGTTTAGTTTTAGATTTCAATTATAAATACCATACTATTTGATTTTTGCACAGTTATTCAGAATTCTTCTTTGTTCAGAATAGCTAATGTCTTAGAATACATTTAAAGAAAGAAAAAAAAAATCACAAACTCTGAAAATGTGGACTATGGTGGTGGCTATTAGGCTAGCCTGTTATATTCTAGCCAAGATGTCACTGTGAAAAAAAAGGAGGCTTCAGAAGGAAATGATTCTCAGGGTTAGTCTTCTGTGCTAACCTTCTCCACCATTTTTTATGTTACCTTCAGGTTGGAGCAATTTCACCCTGAGCAATGAGAAAGTAAAAATCTCATTCCCCCTTATGCCTCTGGCAGAAGACTATGAACAATCTTCCTTTCTATTTTTATGCTTTGGGTTTCTGTCTATCAGAGATTTGTGAGAGCAGATTTGAAAGTCTTTGTTTTCTGTACTTTTAGAGAGCTGGTATTAGCTGTAAGGATATTCAGAGTTTTTTTTTTTTTTTAACCAAGCAAGTTACTTGGTTAGCACTTCCCTAAGTCAACACAGAAATAAGTATGCTTGCTTTTATTTATGTTTGCCTTTAAAATTAGAAGTCCAAAAGGAAAATGCAATTTTTTGAGTGAGTATGAATTGTTTTCTTCTGTAGTCTCATCTGTTTCACTTGCCTTCTTTGCAATTCCTCTTCTTTACCTGGAATCTTTAGTGTCAAAGATTCAAATGTATTAAACTGTTCAATTATTATTCTTTTTAAGGATGCAAGAAAGGATCCAAAGCTGATGCTTCAAAAATTTTTTGAAAACTTTGAGATTTATTCTTTGTGTTCCTATCGGTCTTCAATACCCTCAGTTCTTCTGATGTATCCTAATTACCTGAGGAAGTAGTTAGTTAGTCGCTATTTGTTACCAAGGCCAGTTTGGATTATTTCTTTTTGCTTTGGCTTGGGTTGCTGAATAACAAAATATTGTAGACTAGATGGCTTAACAGATATTTATTTCTCATCGTTTGGAGGCTTAGATACACAAGATGGAGATGCTGAAAGATTCCTGGTGCATGATTCCTTTTTGCCTTGTAGATAAATAGTTTCTCTATTGTGTCTTCACATAGTAAAGACAGAGATGATAGAGATAGAGATAGTAGAGATAGTGTACACATGCTCTAATTGCTTTTCCTCTTTTTATAAGGATATTGATCCCATCCTGGGGTCCACACCCTCATGTCTTCCTCTAAACCTAATTACCTGTCAGAGACTCCACCTTTAAACAGCAATACCTTGAGTGTTAGGAATTCAACATATAAATATAAATTTTAGGGAGAAAACATTCAATTTATAACATTCTATCCCTGCCACTCAAATTTCATATTGTTCTTACATATAAAATGTATTAAGCCCTTTACAAAGTCCCCCAATTCTTAACTTATTCCAGTACCAATGCTAAAGTCTAATGTCCAAAGTCTCATTTAAGTTCCATCCAAACTAAATATAAGTGAGACTTGAGACATATTTCAATACGAGGTAAAATTATTTCTCTCTAGCTGTGAATCTATGAAAGCAGATAGGTTCTATGCTTTTAAGATAAAATGATGGGACAGACACAGAAAAGATATTCCAGTCCAGATGGAAGCAGTCTTGACTCAGGGTCCTGTGGTGGGTAGAGCAGTTCTGATGATCTCTGAGCCACCTTTAGCATTCTTTCTTCCCTTTTCTGGAAGACTATGCATATTTGCAGTCTTCTTTCTGTTCTGTGTTCTCTGTTTCCTATAGTCCCATCTGGCAATGCTTCTGCTGATAAAATTCCATATCTATTCCTGACTTCCATTGGGATGCCTAATTAAGTCTGTGGTTCACACCCATGCTAATATCTGTATCAAATGTTCAGTCAACTACAATTTGATGTTTTCTTGCAAATACCCTTTTTCAGTTTTTGCACTCGGAGATGTATGAGGATTTTCTAATACTTTAGCACTTGTTTCTTTTGCTTAATAATTCATTCCGCAATAAATTTCTCACTTTTTGTATTTTACTAAAATCTGGCAGGAGAAACCATATCATCACTTTGACACTTTGCTTAGAAATCTTAAGATCCAATTCCTAAATCTTCTAAATAATCCTATTCCATTACTCACAAGATTTAGCTTTCACAAAGCACTGGAATACAGTTCAGCCAAGTTTTTTTTTCCACTTTATCAAAAGAATTGTCTTCCCTCCAGTGCCTAATAATGCATGCCTCATTTCCATCTAAAACCAGAATATCTCCTTGATATTCACATTTTTAGCATACACATTAAAACTTTTTTAGCCTCTAGCAGTTACCCAGTTCCAATGTCACTTCCACACATTTATATATTTATTTCAACAACATCTAGCTTTTAGTACCCAAATCTCTATGAGTTAGGGTTCAGAAAATATAACCAATATAATATAGGAGTCAGGGATTGGGGGAGGGAGAGGGAGAGAGATATGGAATTGACTCACATTATTATATAGGCTGAAGAATCGCACATTCTCCAGTTACCATGCTAGAAACTCTTCAGAAGTCAGGGTGTATTTTTAATTCAAGTCCAAAGGCTTAAATCAGGAGGTCTCACAGTACAGTTGTAGTCTACATCTGAAGCCCTAAGGTCAAGAGTATCCCAGCTCAGCATTCAGATGGAGAGAGAAAGAGGAAGAAAGAGAAAGAATCAATACTTCTTGCACCATTTTATTGTATTCGGGCAATAAAAGGTTTGATATTGTCCACCTATAGTGGGGAAGGTAACCTGCTTTACTTATTCTATCCATCCAAATGCTAACATCATCCAGAAACACCCTCACAGACACAGCCAGAAATAACCTTCTGTATAAATATCTCCATATTCTGTGGCTCAGTCAAGTTGACACAATAAAGTTAACTATCCCGTCTTTATGTTTTATTAGATCAGTAATTCCCAGTCTACCATTGACAATATGGTTCTATTTTTTATTTAGTACCTATGCCTTCAGGACTATCTCTGCTCACAATTCCTTTTGGCTAGTCAGGTCTTTATTATAGGGAAGGAATTGTTAGGTCAACCATGCAGGCCTCTGCACCAACTCTGAACATATGCTTCTGTGAAATGTTATACTTAGTTTGGAGAAGTTGATATTGTACCAGGAGAAAACTACAGATGCTCTAAAAGCCTTGTAAATATATCATTTTAGTAATAAAACTGTTAAGCTTTTTAAAGACTATTTTAGGATGTCATACATTCATTTTCTTTTCTTTGAAAATAATAAATTTTAAAATAAAGCCATAATGGTTTTGCATAGATTTATTTATAAGATTAAATAGTTAGGGCTCTTTTTCCCTTGAGCATATTTCAAAATTGTCCTTATAATATCTGAATATATGCTTCTATTAAAATATCACACAAACAAAAGAAAAATTATTTCTTTCCAAAGCAGAAATAATCAAGTCATTACCTTATAGGTACTATCAAATAAAGAATACTAGTTAAATGCAGTGATGCATACCTGTAACCCCCGTACTTGGGAGGTTTAGACAGGAGGATAAATTAAATAAAGAAAGAAAGAAAGAAAGAAAGAAAGAAAGAAAGAAAGAAAGTACTATTTGGGTGTACACTTACATTTTGCATAACTTGTTTTTCCTAAGTCACTAAATGTGTTAGGAAAAAGTTAATTCTTCGCCAATTTAGTTATTGATTCTGATAGCTATTACAGTAAGATATTTAATATATTAACAGAAAAATAAAAGTAGGTCTTCAAAGAAAATGTGCCTGTTATAGGTGTAGAAAATTTGGAATTATTGCATATATCCCAGATAAATAATAAACAATTAAACGTAATTATCTCATTCCTGTAATCTCAGTATTTAGGAGGATTGCAGATTTAAGACCAGATTTAAGTTGGCTCATCAACTTAATGAGACTCTCAGCAATTTAGGGAGATCCTGCTTCAAAACTAAAAAATAAAAAAGGATGAGAGTGTATCTTGAAGATAGAATCTACCTGGGTTCAATTCTCAGAAGCACACACACACACACACACACACACACACACACACATACACACATGTGCACGCACACACACACCCATACACACACGTGCACGCGCACACACACACACAGATTGTCATGCAAATCCCACATAAAGGATATGCATTATGGTTATCCTAATTTTATTTTGCCACCTTTCTGAGGACTATGGACTGTGTGTGTGTGCATGTGTGTGCACTCTTTTCTCTTTGGACTGTGTGTGTGTGCGCATGTGCGCACTCTTTTCTCTTTGACCTTGATGCTTTACTGTAAAGGCATCCCACAACTGCTCCTAAGTGACAGAGAAAATACCTGATTTGGCAAGTATGTACTTTATGGAATGTGATATGGCATCAATCATCATTAACCCAAATATCCCCATCACATGCAGGCCCTGACCCCATCACATCTGGTTTCCTGTTTGAAAATCCTTCACTTTGCCGAGGTTTTGCTGATAACAATGCTCAGAATGATCTCTAGGCAATGGAAACTGACAGAAGATGAATTATCTGTCACTCAGGAGGATGCCCTGACCACGAAAACAATCAAGTACAACTGTCTCTTATTATTATTTTTTCCCTTTGGCTTCCTTTAGTTCTTGGATTAGTTTCTAGCTCAGCATCTGCTTTAAAAGCCTATTGAAAAATCTCAAGGGAAAATATGAAGTAGAAAATTACCAGAGAATTTATTCTTGGTTGATGACAAATGCAATGTTTTTTCTTTGTTGTCAAATAATACTTTTAATCAAAATGTCTCCCAAGGAGTTCCTGAAAATACACTAATAACAGGCACAGGCATCTTAAATACAAACATTTTTGTTAGCTCTCAAATGTCTAGATAGATTTTAAGCTTGTGGTTAGGAATCACAATTTTATTCTCCTACTGAATAGTCTCAGGTAATTAGCAGTGTGGTATCAGTAACTGAAAATGGCTACATATTAGATGCAAAATACATCAAAAAGATTAGTTTTCCTTACTGACTATGGATTCTAGGCTTTGTTCAAAGAAGCTATGATATCTGAACACTACATCCTATCATAAAGATCTGGCAGAGCACCATCATAGCAAGCAGCTAACAAAATCATCTTTCATTTCTGGTGATTCAAGGTGTTTGAGGGCATGTTTGAAATGATGGGGAACTTGGAAGGGAATGAGTTTGGTCACAGGTGAAAATATCAAATCAATAGGTGATCGTTCAACTTTTTCTGTGCGTGGGCTAAGGGACTCATTTGGTATTTTAAATAACTAGAAGTGTGTTAAATGATTATAAAAAAGCCAAGGAATTCTGAGATATTATGAGTATTGTAGGGGCAACATTTCTTAAAGCAAGATTGATGTCTTGGTTAGCATGGGAAATTTAGTTGCCAATAGGAGTCAGAAGGGCAATATAAATTAAGGGGAAAATGGACAAGCTTTGTTTGCACCCTACAAACGCATCAACAGGATTATAACTACATGAAGCTGCCTGAATAACTCTCAGAGAAGATTTTAAGCAAAAGAAGCCACACCCAAAAATACATCTTGTATGACTCCATTTTTATAGCATTCAAAAAAACAAAAAAGGCTGTGGTGTTAGAACCTACACTAGCAGATCCCCTGTGGGAAGAAAGAATAGAAATAGGCACAAAGTGCCTTCTGGTGCGGGTGCTGTGTCATTTCTTAATCTGGGTACAGGTTGTAAACATGAGTTTATTCTATGAATTCTCATTGTGCTATGTACTTATGATTTATGTCATTTTCTATATGTTATGTTATGCTCCAATAAAAAATTTAACATATGCCCCAATAGTGATCAAGTCCACAAAAATATTTGTCATCCTTTTTTAAATGTATAACCTAAAGATCTTTTTATTCCAGTGTTTAATAGAATCACAATGATATAACTTTGCTTCTTTATTATAAGCAAAAAGAATTAGGTATATTTCTTGGTAAATGGGTGACTGAGACTGGGTATCAGAAAAAAAAAATAACAAGGTTAGTGAGGATGGTGAGAACTGGAAAATCCATGAGTCTCTACATAAGGCCTCAGTTTTTACCATTCAGCAGATGGTACCATCTGTGGAGGTGTGCCAGGTTTCCTATATTTTAAGCAAAGCCTGAAATCTTGATTTTATTTGGAAATTGCAAATTTTCTATGTCGGAAATAGAAATTTGCACAGTGCACTGTGAACTAGAGGAAGCATATCCTCAGGTCAGATTTGGCCTCCAAATTGATCTCTTTGATGTAAAAATGTTGGTCTTTTTTTTTTTTTGTGGTACCTGGAATGAAAAATGAAACCTAGGGGCATTGTATCTCTGATCTATACCCCCAGCCCTGTTTTTTTATTATTTATTTTTGAAATGTCATTTAAAGGTCTATTTTTTAAATTGTATTGGTACACTATAGTCTCACATCATAATGTGGATCATGTTGACAATGGCGTATATTCACATAGTACTTGGTGCCCTTCCCCCTCTGTGACTCTCTCCTTTTCTCTCCCTCCCTATACTGAGTGTCTAGATTAGCCATGTTACATTCACATGTATACACATATTCAAATGTAGCTTTTCCATTAATTAACCTCAGCCTTCTTCCTCCATTACTCCTCCTCTCCATTATCTGGAGTCCCTCTGGTATCCCTAATACTCCCTAGCTTGAGCATATTAGAGAAAACATATATCCCTTCTCTTTCTGTGCTTTGCCAACCTAGGTCTCCATCAACAGATGAATGGATTGCAAAACTATGATAAATACAAACAATGAAATTCTACTCAGCAATGAAGAAGAACAAAATCATGTCATTTGTAAGAAGATGAAAAGACCTGGAGAATATTGTGTTATTCTTTATTATTATTATTATTATGATTATGATTTTGGTGGTACTGGGGTTCCTGGAAACCCTTCTATCTCCAGGCTACACTCCCAGACCTATTTTATACTTTTTTTTTTTTTTAATTTGGAAACGGGATCTCTTAAGTCAGTGTGGCTGGCTTTGAACCTGTGCGATCCTCCTGTCTCCACCTCCCAAGCACGGGGATTACAAGCGTGCGCCATCACGCCTGGTGTTGTGTTATTCTTTATTTTGAAACAAGGTCTCACTAAGTTGCAGAGGGCCTCACTAAGTAGCTATGGCTATTCACAAACGTGTCTCAGCTTCCTTGAGGATTTCTGGACAATTTCCAAAAAGATATTACAGATGACTAGAGGCATGAGTGTGTGTGTGTGTGTGTGTGTATAGGATAAGATACCATATATATATATATATATATATATATATATATATATATATATATATATGATAGGAGATTGTGTGTGTGTGTTTACATATATATGCATATCTTATCTTACATATGTATCTATGTATAAACACATCTTTTTGGATAATTGTATTTGGTGCATGATTTATGCCAGTTTCAACGACAGTTTTTTTCATCAGGTGCTTTGGGAATAGGATATGACTTACGTGTTCTGGCATCTCAAATGTGAGAAATGGTGGAGTTTGTACCCCTCAACATTATCTAAGTTATTTTAAACATGTTTTCTTTTTGACTCTATCAAATGCTTCTTTATTGACTACTTATAGTACACCTGGCATTGCTGAGACTTCTTGGTCCTATTCTCCCTTAATACTCAGATCTTGAAATAACAGCAGTTGGCAGGTGAGGAAACTGAAATCTGACTCAATTTATAATATCGGTGATAATTAATATCAAACCAAATGTTTTTATTTTTATTTATTTATATGTATACTTTCAATGGTATATTGTAGAACCCAGTGTTTTTAATTATAGAGTTTCAACTGTGAACCACTAATTGGCCACTAATCTTATCACAATATCTGAAGATATGTAAAAAAAAAAAAAAGAGGATTCTTAAACCCATTTGGTAGATGAGGACACTAAGGCACAGGTGCTTTAAATGATTCACCATTACTCCCATTGCTATTTAATGAAAGAGGATTGATATAGGCCTCTTTTTCTTGTTTCCATGCATTTTCCCCTGTACCCTGAAGGTCATCCAGGGAGTTAATTTCATCTTAGCAGAATTCTCCAACAGTGAATTCTTTCACACAGCAGTTTAATTGTTCCTTATTTGGAAGTAATCTTAGATGATAAGATAAATCTATCTCAAACAAGCTCACTGATATCTGATATGCATAATGAATCAATGTTCTTGATGCTTAGGATAACAACTAATGGCTCATATCTTCCAAGCTACTGAATTCGAAAGCCAGGCATTGATCCAAATATGCAGATGTTTAACCTTGTGTAGTCAAAACGTCTAAATGACTGACACAATTTTCACTTTAAATTATATTCTTTGGTGCCAGACAGTGGAAGAGTATCAAAATAATTATACAACTTTTGAAAGAATTCCTTCAATCTTGACCAACAGCAGCTCTAGTTGAGTAGAAAAAAAATTATACTTTAGAGTTTTAATTATTAATTTTATACTGTGCTTATATAAGTTTTAATTAGTCCTTTTGACTTTTCTGATTTCCTTCTATTGAACAGTAATTAGGGTTCACAATTCTGTTTACCAGCTGGAGTTTTAAGTGATCTCAACAATCAAAACAAAACTTAGTTTTGTCCGTTCTTCTTTTTTCTATTCAATCTGGTCGGAAAATCATGAAATATTCAATGCAACATTTGAAATCAGAGCTGCAGAATTGTCTCTTGAAATAGGCGAGGATGAATCAAGCATTTTATTCATAGTCTTGATCCCTAAATGTTTAAAGTAAAAATCCAGAGGCAGCTTTGTTGTATTTTTACTGAGTTCATTAGATCTGCTATTCTGTCTGTTAATTGTCTCCTCCTGTTGTATCATCTTAATGAAAATAATCTGTTTTTAACCATCACCCTCCATTGTGGCCCTGATGTTACCATGGAAATGAAGCAGCTTGTTTGAAATTGTCTGTTGTACATATTTACAGCACTTTAGGTAACATCTGGGCATTAAAATCTTGTCATACAATAGGTTTTATTTTTATAGAACATTAGTGATATTATTTCCCCTTTACATCAGTTACTATCTATTATGGTTGAAGACATTCAAGTAATAATTACCAGTAGTGGTCTTAGGTTGAATCTAGATGATATTTTTACATTAAATGTATAAAGTATGCATATCACATATTATATATATATATATATATATATATATATATACACATATTGTTGTTGTTGTTGTTGTTGTTGTTGTTTTGCTATACTGAGGATGAAAATGGTACGAGGCATTCTACCTCCAAGCTACACCCTTCACCCTATTTTTATCCTTTATTTTGAAACAGGGTCTCACTGAGTTGCAAAGGGCCTCACTAGCAGCTGAGAGTGTCCACAAACTGTGAACCTCTTGTCTCAGCCTCCCAAATGCTGGGATTACAAGCGAGTGCCACCACACCTGGCCTCATATATAATATTTATATTACATATGTAATATGTACATTACATTTAATGAATGTAATAAGTAGAATTTTGAAAATATAAAAATAACATTTATCATAATATACTTTATTAAATCATTAGCATATATTAGCCTTTTAGAAAATGTCACATATATAATAGCTGGGATATAAAGATAGATATATCTTCTCTGAACTAAGGAAATTCATATTCTAGAATACTAAATAACATAACAAATTGCAAAAGTAAGTGGTTTTCAACTCAGTGGTGTTCTACTTCTGAGCCACACTTCCAGCTCTTTTTATTTTCTATTTTGAAACTGCATCTTGCTAAGTTGCTGAAGGTCTTGCTAAGTTGCTGAGGCTGGCCGAGAACCTGTGATCCTCCCAAGTACTGAGAATCCAGTCATGCACTTTTATTTTTTAATGCAACTTTTGGTACTTTCTTGCAATGACCTTGGATACCTCATGGATGATCAGAGAAGCCATGGATTCCTTCCATCTCCAAACTCATCTTCAACTTCCATGCTCAGGTTCAACTCTTCAGGTCCTTGGCAATTCATTTATGCCTCTGCTTGATCTTTCTGTTGCATACTCCACAGTAGTTCCAAACATTTATTTAATCCTCTCAAATTTATATCCAATTCCCATATTATGGCAGGTGTTATGAATCAGTCCTTTTCTGGGATTATCTGACTCTCAGAAATGTCAAGTGAAAATTTCTATACATCTTAGTCATAGCTTATTTATTTTGTTCTTCACAAACATGACCAATATTCTTATTCAAAGCTAATATTTTCTACATGGGGCCTTGACTTTATTTTCTCTAGTTGTTTTTAGCTCTAAAGCTCCATTTGGCTAAGATTAGTCATGTCCCATATAATCACAATGGCACTTGTCACAGCATTTAACACAGTCCCAGAGAAACTTTCCTTTGTGCCTCTGGTAAGAATATATCACCACAATGTTAATATAGACCACAATAGATTTTAGGGAACTATGAAACTCCACATGCTTTTGGTAATACAGTCATCCACTATCTTAACATGTACTACCACTTCTTAGTATTACAGTGTTTATAAGATCAAATCTAAGAAGACTATACATTGAATTTATTCCCCCTGTCTCAAAGAAATTATTAGAATTAAGGTAACTATGCTGTACTTTAATTATAAAATCAAGCACAAGCCTCCTGGACCAACTATTATGATTTTAGCTTCATAGAGCTCTGTGTATTTCCCGATCTAAATCAGTTGCTCTCCCTTCCCCACTTGTTTGTCCACACCTTTCTACTGTGTCCTGTACAGAATCTTCTGTATCTTTTTCTCTTAATATTTTATCATCATGAGTTCTAAAGAAATATTAGAGCCAGGCATGGTGGCACACGCTTGTAATCCTGGCATGTGGGAGGCTGAGACCGGAGGATCACAGTTCGCAGATAGCCTCAGCCACTTAGTGAGGCCCTCTGCAACTCAGTGAGACCCTGTTTCCAAATAAAGAATAAAAAATTGGGCAGGGGGTGTAGCTCAGAGGTCAAAAGCCTCTGGGTTTCATCCCCAGACCCACACACACACAAAAAATAAAATAAAATAAAAAGGAAATCTTAGATATCTTCGTAGACATTGCTCTTTTGAGTTGTGACAAGTTTAATCCATAGTTCATGTAAACTATGAACTAGGACCACTGGTAGACTAGATGTTCTCTTTATTTCTTATTCTTTCTTCCAGACTACTGTTTTTTTTCATTTTTGTCAAAATTCTTGAAGCACATGACTATCTCTCCTTTCACCATTCTTCACTCATTTTGTTAGCCCGCAGTCAGATCTTCTAATTCTCTTGAGATTTTAGCAATTGATTTTTACTATGTCCATTATATTTCTTAGTATTTGAAACAGTCATGCAGACACATTGTTTAAAATGTGGAATCCTAAAGCCCGGCATCCCCGTTTGGTAGGCGGAGACAGGAGGATCGCACAGGTTGGAAGCCAGCCGCACTGGCTTAAGAGACCCTGTTTTCAAATTAACAAAAAAGAGTGTAAAATAGGTTTGGGAGTGTAGCCCGGAAGTAGAAGGGCTTCCAGAAACCACGGTACTACCAAAAATAAATAAATAAATAAATAAATAAAAGCGAGAGAGAATCTTTAAAAAGTCGAGCATGGTGGTGCACACTTGTAATCCCTGAGCTTGGGAGATAGGAGGATCGTGCAGGTTTGAAGCCAGCCAGGCTGACTTACGAGACCCTGTTTCCAAATAAAAAAATCTAAAATAGGTCTGGGAGTGTAGCCCGGAGGTAGAAGGGCTTCCAGGAACCCAAGTACCACCAATAAAAAAAAATTATATATATGGAATCCTCAGTTGCTTAACCACATTAGTTCTCTGTGACTATGTCCTCTTAGCATATCCTCAATTATGCAGTATTAGACCATACTCTCAAATTGTCATTACCAGGAATGGCAGTTTTCACAAAATTCTGATATCAAGAATTTCACTCTTGGATCATCAGGTACTTAGCAGCAAAAATCAGCTAGAGGAAAAACAAATGTACACTTGCTGGTTCGTTCTATTTTATTTTACTTTTTGTGGCACTGGAGATTGAACCCAGGGTTATTCTACCTCTGCACCATACATCCAGGCCTTCATTTATTTTTTATTTTGAAAGAAGATATCACTAAGTTGCTGAAGTCCTCATGAAGTTGCAGAGGCTGGCCTCAACCCTGCAATCCTCCTATTTTAGCCTCTCAAGTACTGGGATTATGGGATGCCACCACACTTGGCTTCACTGGTCCATTTTAAAATCATAATGGAAATCCTCATGTGTTTCCTTAGGGCAGTCTGTCTATCCTACTCCATCTTCCTAGGTAATTAATCCTCTCACTCCTTCAAAATATTATTTCCTTTTTCCTCTGGGTTTCAACATCCCTTTTACTTTCTTTCTCTGAGATAATGACTTTCCATATAATACTGAGGAAATGGAAGGAAACAGAGGACAAATATCTCATCTACTGACCAGAACACCTGCCAGCTCTATTCATCTGGACACACATATTTGTTGCACAGTCACTTTTAATTTTTTTAATTTTTAATTTTTTAATTTTTTAATTATTTTATTTTATTTTTTGGTGGTACTGGGGTTCCTGGAAGCCCTTCTACCTCCGGGCTATACTCCCAGACCTATTTTTTTTTAACATTTTTATTTGGAAACAGGGTCTCCTAAACCAGCGCGCGCGGCTGGCTTCGAAACTGCGCGATCCTCCTGTCTCTGCCTCCCAAGCGCGGGGATTACAAGCGTGCGCCACCACGCCCGGCTACCCAGTCACTTTTTAAAACACATGAACTGTATTTTGGATTCCAGTCTTGTGATTTAATCAGTATAATTATTCTGTAGCTTTCCCTTTGTGCTGTAAGTAGAATTGCTGTGTAACAAATTTACTTCCAAATTCAGTATCTAATAGCAAGCATTTTGTTCTCTTAAGGTTCCTGTGGATCAGGTATTCAGGAAGTGATCAGCTGGGAGGTCCTGGTCTAGGATCCCGCATGTGACTGTAGTCAGATCATGGCTGGAGCACAGACAAAGGGAGCACAAGGTGGCCTACTGTTTTTCCTTCTTCATACCGTCTCAGAACTTCCTTCTGTGCTATTCTGGGAAGATTGCTTCAGGCTCCCCCACAGCACAGTAGCTCCCAGGCAGTCAGAGTGCTTACAAAGCAGTTTGGGGCTGCAGGGGCGTGTTCCAGTGATCAAGGAGATTCCTTGCCTTTTCTGTCCACATCTCAGGACAAGAGAGGCGTCACAAAGCATCGACTGTGAAACAGATCTTTTTTATTATAGTAGAGTCACAAATCAGACAGACTGGAGGGGGAGGGACAGAAAGCTCAGGTCTTGATGAGAGGAGTCCCAAGGTCCTATTGTAGAAAAGCAAGTGAGATGGGAAATATTATTGCAGTGATTTTTGAAAATAAAACCTGCCTCATAGACTAATGAATACTTTTGATACTATAGTATTTTTATAGGAATTCAAATGTACTACAAAAGTACCCATCTTAAAAAAATAAAAAGGATACTCTTATATCCCTTTATCCTCAGCCTGTACCAATTTAAGTGACTTTTAGTGCGATTCGAAAGCATTTCTCATTCATAGACTTCAGTTCCTTCACTTATATCATGGTTTATTATCACTTTTCACTAAAATAACCTTGAAAAAGTCATCCTGGAATCCCTCATTTTGGAAAATGACAATATTAGTTACCTAAGTTTGATGGCAAATATTTAGGGACCTTATTTGAGCTCTTTCTTTTCTTCACACTCGTTATCCTATTCATGCCAAATCCTTTCAGGCATACTTATATCTAGGCTGACAAATCCTATCTCCACTGCTGCTATCCCAGAAAATTATTTAGCTATCATTACTTTATTGGAATATACAACAAATGTTAACTTCTTTTACCTCAGTAACAAAAGAAGCATGTGAGTATGATCCTTCAAAGACCTCTCAATGCATTTAGAATAAGTGTGTTGTCTTTGATGTTTGTCCCTATATGAGCTGGTCCCTGTCTGTCTTTTCTATCTCAATGTCTTTCTTGTGCTTCTTCAATACTGACAGATTCCTTTCTTACAGATACTTGAACTTAATGTTTCTTCTGCTTGGAACATTCCTATCAATTTCTGGTATTCTGCAACAGTCTGCAAGCTAGCCTTTGGGAACCACTGTTAAGTGTTTCAAGTGTTCTGATAGTATCACATAGTTTGGTTTAATTCACTAAAATCTATGCTTTTCTTGTGCTTCTCATTCTCGTTTGTCTTTTCTTAAAAACAAAATAGGCAAGCTGGGCGTGGTGGCGCACGCTTGTAATCCCAGTATTCGGGAGGCTGAGACTGGAGGATCGTGGTTCACCGACAGCCTCAGCTACTTAGTGAGGCCCTCTGCAACTTAGTGAGACCCTATTTCAAATTAAAAGAATAAAAAACAGAGCAGGGGGCATAGCTCGGAGGTCAAATGGCCCTGGGTTCTGTCCCAAAACCCGAAAAAAAAAAAGAAAAAAGAAAAAAATAGGCAACAAAATAGGAAATAAATTTATTTCCTAACATTCAGAAATAGTAAATCATTTACCAACTTCAGCAAGCCATATCTTCTTTTTTATAATGTAATAGAAGCTGAAAAGTATTTGACTTCTCATAACTAAAATATAGGTCTCTCTCACATTTTAGATGATCCTCATCCTCATTCTCCCTTGAATGTGTATTCCTTACTTTCTAAAATAAATCTCTATGTTTCTAAAAAAATACTGTTGTAACATAATTTTGAAAGCTACAACTTTTGTGAATTTTCTATCTATTTTATATAATATTTTTATACATGTACCTTATATACTGTATTTATTACTTTCAAAAATAAAAGTTTAGCTGGGCATGGTGCCACACACTTATAATCCCAGCATTCGGGAGGCTGAGACTTGGAGGATCGCGGTTTACGGACAGCCTCAGCTACTTAGTAAGGCCCTCTGCAACTCAGTGAGACCCGGTTTCAAAATAAAGAATAAAAAATAAGGCAGTAGGTATAGCTCAGAGGTCAAATGCCCCTGGGTTCCATACCCAGACCTGCAAAAAAAAAAAAAATATATATATATATATATATATATAAATGTTTCCATGTATTGCTATATATTTCTTTAGATAAATGTATATAGTTTTACCTTATCAATATAATTAGTTTTTTACCTTATCAATATAATTAGTTTTTATTTTTGGAACTTTAGCCTTATATATCCCCAAATTTCTCATTCTAACACATTAATGGTATTTTTAATATTTAAATATTTATTCTATTTTAAATTATGTTGAGTAAAATATGTCTCATCACTGAACAACCATATTATTTTATTGAGTTATATGTTGTACAAAGAACTACCTCTTGGGAAATGTTTTTTACTTTGTTAATTTCTAGTCTTTCATAGGTAATTTCTTCCCCCATCTTTCATATGATTATTATTTTTTCAACAGCTTTATTGAGGTATAATTAATATAGAAAAATATGTGCACACTTAGTGTATATAATATGAAGAGTTTTGACATATGTATACACCTGTGATACCATCACTATAATCAAGGTATTATAATCATGATCTTCAAAAGTTATCTTTCTCTGTCTCTCTCTTTATATTAAGATCACATAACATGATTTTTCCTCCTTTGATATAATTTTAGTGCATAATAATAACATATTGTTTACTATGTGTAGGCATTATGTTTTATAGAAGATCTCTAGAACTTATTCAACCCAGTTGAGGAAACTGAAATGATTGGAACGATGCTAACAACCAACTGACCTATGGGGCTTTCATATTCCACCTCACAAAGAGAGGAGTTAGGAGCAGGCAACAGGTCACAAATGTAGATAATATCCTTTCTCAGAGAGAACAAATAAATCCCTCAACACAAACCATACTGACCTTGCTCCCTTTGAACACTTTATAACCTTTTTAGAGATAAAAGCCGGGTGTGGTGGCGCACGCTTATAATCCTCGTGCTTGGGAGGCAGAGACAGGAGGATCATGCAGGTTTGAAGCCAGCCGCGCTGGCTTAAGAAACCCTCTTTCAAAAAAAAAAAAAAGTATAAAAATAGGTCTGGGAGTGTAGCCCGGAGGTAGAAGGGTTTCCAGGAACCTCAGTAACCCCCCCCACCCCAAAAAATGTATAGTTATTTTAACTCAGTCTCACTTTTAGTTTACTTTATTGGGTTATATCCAGTATGATCCCTGAGAATGCCCAGGATTATGTGAGCACCAGGAGCCAGGCATCTTCTCTCCCTGTTTCTAAAATCATGCACCTGCTCTTGCCCCTGCATCTCCTATACTGCTACATTCAGTTTTCCCTACTCTTTTTCTCTTTTGAAACCACTCAAGGGAAGGGAGGGGCCCTCCTGTGTTCCCATCTTGTTCACTTTACTGTAAGAAAATTGTGATAATCAGAAGGGAGAGCATGTGAGAGCAAGGGGAACAGGAAGAAGTTCTGACATGGAAAAAACATTGACAGGTAAAATGGAAAGGAAACAAAAAATGAGACGAGAGAGGTTACGCTGCAAGTGCCTATTTAAAATTCATACCTCAAAGCCAATTGTTATGATATTAAATTATTTTTGAGTCCACATAAAGAGAAGCACTATGGAAATAAGTAGGGCTGTCTAGGTAACATGAACATGCTTCATTCTACATATAAAGTATTGTGAATAATGGTTAGTCAATAACTGTGAGATAATTGGTTGAATATCATAATGTATATCTTTATTATAATCAAATGAAGTAGATCATGCCTGTAATTCCAGCACTTGGGTAGGTGAGACAGGATAATCACAAGTCTGAGGCAGCCTCAAGAAGTTAGCAAACCCTCAGCAAGTTAGCAAGACTCTATTTCAAAATAAAAAAGCCTGGAAGTATAGCTTAGAGATAAAATGCCCTTGGGTTCAATCCCCATTAAAACAAACAAACAAACAAAAAACTAAGTATAAAACTACTTAGTTTATCAGATAAAATTATGAGTCTATCAGATAGAACTATGGAATAATATATGCTTTTCAACTTATTTTTTGCAATGCTATTTAAATTATTATGCAATAATGTACTTGTATGCTCTGATATCATTGATGATTTGAGTGAGAATATATTTATATAAGCTAAATGCAGCTAATTAAAGACAGAGATTTAAAGAATCTACTTGTTTTTTACACATTTGAGCTAGAAATGTTCCTTCTGTATGTTGTAGTCCTTCCCTACCGCCTATACAAATGCTGAATGACCTACATTTGAAGCTCCATCTCCTCCCCTTGCAGGGCAGCTGGTCCCTTTGTAAAAGCAGCATTTCATTCTAGTTGGGCATTCGCTTGAACCATCTGCTGTTCAGGTTTCCCAGTGGCCCACTGTCATGAGAGAGTGTTTGAAGTTAGGCTTCTGAGTATCTTTAAAAACACTTTATTTCTAATCTCCCTGTTTGTAGATACCTTATTTCATTCATCACCCATAAACTGCTTGAACAGCCTGTGCACATTCTTCCTCCCCACAAATCCAACCCAGTAGATCAACAGACTGGCCCATTGTTATTGAACTCCAATTATGTGCAAGACACAGAAAAATGGCTATATTTTATCAAGTTTCAATGCAGGTGGATTGGCTACATTCCAAAGCTGTCTTGTCATTTAATGATGAGTAAAGCTTTTAAATATTGTTAATGAACTGTTCAAAGACAGGATGGTTCATTTAAAAGAGATATATGACAATTATAGAAAAAGAACCCTAGAAGATTATACTGGAAAAAGCAAATGGTGATTAAGCAATGGTCAAATATATCAAAATAATTATGATAAAGAAATAAGGTGTTGGTTTCTTAAACAAAATATACTTAGGAAACTTTACAGGATGAGTTTTGGACTTGAAATTGGGTGTCATAAACTTCACATTGGTATGTCGCACAGAGAAATATAAATAAAACAACATTAGTTGCTTGCATTTCAAACTTACCTAAATTCTCTAAATTAGAAAGTTAGGCTCATGATATAAATTAAAAAGAAGCAAACACATCAAGATTATGATTTGTCATATAAAAATGAATAATAAATGTATTGATCACATTTAAATAGTATGCTATCAATGTTATGTTTTCCTAAAATTTTGTTTGGGTAACTTTCTGAGGCATTACAGACTGGCTAATATTTAAAGATGTTTCATTAGCAAATATTTTCAGTATCAAAAGAGATTGATGCATCACTTTTAAAATGAGGATGCACTATCATCTCATTCAATTATTTTCAAAATTAAATAAAATAGGTCCTTAATAATTTTCTGAAAGAAAAAATGTTAGGTATAGTTTTTTATTTTTACCTGTTTTGAGTATTACAAAATAATAAAAGATTCATAAGTACAAGTGCCCAGTAGTCAAATAGAACAGATTAAAAATATCATTAATACTTATTATGAAATGACTAGTGACTCTAACATGGCACTTAGATAATGCTTGATGTTTAATAATAATAAAGTTGGTGGAGAGTAGATTGTCCTGTGTGACTTAGTTATCTTACCTCAATTTCTTATAACTGGCTTACTTTAATTTCTTATCATCATAGTCACTGTCTCATAGACTTTTAGGAGAATTTGATTGGTTAATACAGGTAAATAGGTTAGAGGGAGCATTGTGTCGAGCATGTGGCAATTGCCAAATCATATCAATCATTATCATCACTGTCATATGCCATCATTTTCACTAGGCTAAATCTTGTTAATTTGGCAAACCTTTTTGGATTGATTTCAATGATGAAACACAGAGATGGAGGGGTTTGAAAAGTCACCACAAACTTCTTTCACAAGGGAAGAGTGTTTCCTCAACTCAAAGTCAGTAGAGTCCTTTCCTTACATGACAGAAAAGAATTTTTATGATGTACCATTCAGAGACAAAGATAGAGATTTATTTAGGAAAGTAAGAAATATACACTCAGTGGAGCATGTGGCCCACCTCCAATGTGAAAGAGGCACCTTTGGGGGTTTTAGGATATTTTTTGTAGGGGACTTTCGTGAGGGTTGGGCAGGAGGAGGTATGTGAGGATGACTTCAGTCCACTAGTCTCTAGGTAGGTTTTTTGGTCTGGTTGTCTGGTAGTCTGGTTATTCTTAGTTTCCTTAGGCTGATTGAGGTCTCCATTGTCTGATCAATAGATAAGCTGGAGAGTCTTCTAAATTATAAATTTCTCAAGATATCATATTTGTCTTGTTAGCAATGCACAACCAATTATAGTTTGTCTCAGTTAACTCAACAATCTCTAGATTTCCAAGGAATTTGGGAGACATAGGCCTAGGAATGAGAACTGATTTGGGGATTAAAAGTGAAGAGAGTTTAGCACCAAGTGCTAATATTAAAGTTACATTTTACTTTTCCTTCTTATCTATCTCCTTTCTACACATTTATTTCTTCTATCCTATATCACTTCTATGTTCTGAGTAGACTAAAGGACAGTCTTATAAAATGACTGAAACAACAGCTTCATTACTAATAAAACAGGGTTAGCTCACTGCTTACATCTGTAGCCTAAATCAGGCTTTCTTCTCATTTTCCACCTGGATCAATTACCCCACCTCAAACTCTGAGTTCCTATGCTTTCTCTGAAAAGTCTGCCCAGTTGGACTTCTCAGTAGAGCAAAAGAGTATTTGTAGCTCAAGGTAGGCTAGACTAGAGAGTGCACCCAAAGGTGGTTGAGCTGTACCTGCTCAGAGTATTTCTACTGATAGAAACCATTTCTTTTCTTCTAGGAAAAAGTGAAGAGTGTAGGGGGTTAGATAAGTAAAGGATACATTTACTCCCATACTTTTCCCTCCTGGCAAAGATGATCCATACTCCTTCCCTTCTTGAGAATGTGAGACACTGAAAATAAAGCCATACTTAGCAGTCTAGGCTCACACATGATCCAACACTCATTTTTTTCTTCTGGATCATTAACTAAGACTTAAATTTCTTATAGTCATGAATTTACTATCTGGAAAATGGGGCTTTGATGGCCAGCACTTTTCTATATTGCAGCAATAGCTTGGAGATTAAAGAGATGACTGCCTTGGAGATGGTCCAAGGGCCTCACATAAAAGGGGCCATTACATTCAGGTATCATGGACTAGATGGTAGGTCTTGTTGAATGCTAACACTTTTAATAGTCAGCTTGTTTTTCTTTAGCAATATTTCCTCCTGCTATTTTAATTCAGCAGAAGCTATCTCCAAAATCCCTTTGTTTGTCAGAACCTTGTTTTTTCAAAAAAAGGAAAGAAAGAAAGTTTAGGCATTTTATAAGATTAGAAAAATATAGTCTTTAAGACTTTCTTGACATTTTTTACCAAAATAGCAACATAGCTGAATACAGCGGGAACATTTAGAAAGCTAGAATGATAATTGTAAAAAAAGGGAGAAAGTGAAATGGTTTTCACTGCTTTTGTTAAAAAGTTTGTACTTGTCATACAACGCTACATCTTATTTTCAAAATGCATTGAAAGTTGTCGCCGGTTTGATCTCTCAGATGGTATGTCTGCCAATTCTTTCCCCAGCACTCTGCTTCTTGGCTTGTTTCCAGTGATGCCATGTGTAGTTTCTCCTTCCCTCCTCCCTATTCTAAATAGAGAAGGAAACAGGTCCATCCGGCATTAGCTTGCAAGCTGTATAATTGGAATTAAAATTCTAGACGTGAATGTCTTTAACTCAGAGGGCCAGTTGCATTCACAATTGCTCAACTTTCCATTTCAAAGACTGTAACTTTATATTTAAACATGATAGTCTCAAAGTTTTTTAATAGAATGTAATCTGGGTTCAAGATAAAATTGGGGTAGTTTTTTTATTAAATTTTCACTTATCATTTTCTCTAATAGATGTCTTAAAAGGGAGATGCAATTGTACTCATCACTGATTTCTAACTTTCCCTTTTTTACTTTTAAATCTATCGTCTACTTACCAGATATTTCTATTCAGTGGATTTTTATAGCAGTTGATATACTCTAGCATGAGAAATTAAAGGAAGGACCTGAAATTTGTAGTCAAGGTGCAACCTCTGTATAAATTTTTTCTCTTGTGAATAGAGCATCTGTTACCTGTATTTTTGAGATGGTAGTGTTTGGTTCTTTTTCTTTTAAGCTTGTCATTTAATCTTCTTTGTTAGTGGGCAATCCATCTAGTCTATCTATGTCAATAGGTATATCCACATATTGTGAGTAGGAGTCAGCCACCTGCTAACTCCTTGGGAAAATTAATGCACTCTTATTTTATAGGTCCTTCCTTCTAGGGAACTTGAATTGACCTATACATATGTCATTGGTCTTCACTGAATCTCGAGGAGATAGTTGGCAGATGTCTTTATGCTACAGATGGTTCCTCATGAGGCTGCACTCTCTGCTAACCACCTGGAAAACTTGCAGTGGACACAGTGGATCTGTCACCACGACAGGTGGCTGTATCTATGAGCCTTGGGGATGAAGGCTAGCTGTATGCACATGGGGAATGTATTTCCCTTCGGCTTTGTAATTCCTCTGTGACATCTGTATTTATTTCATTTAGCCAAAAGCATTCTTACTTTCACTATTGCTCTTTACAGGAATAATTTCTATTGATTTTCAGCCTTCAGAATGTAAGAAAATAGGTAGATGAGATAGCCTCTTGCTATTTATCCCTTCATTCTTTATTTGCCTCCTCCAAATAAAGAAAGGGCAGGTAGGTGAGAGAAGTAGTGGACACTCCGTCTTGGGCACTGGAAAATTTAGAATGTGAGATAAAATGCTAACAATTTAGATCTTTAAGAACAGAAATCCCCTCTTCTTCAATGCTTTATTTATATTTGCCTTATGTGTGCTGAATCAGAATAAATAGCATATCTCCTTCAACATATCTCCTTCCACATACTGTGGAAGTTCAGTCCACAGTAATTGATCCAATAGACAGAGAAGCAACAATCTTGTTACCTGAGTAGACATCCTAGACAGTTCATATATGTGACTGGATGCTTCTACTGTTGCTTGTGGAATAAATTTATGTTTTAGCTCCAAATTTTAAAAAATGAATCTCCCTGCATGCCAGAATAGCTCCTCTGCCCCTGAATCCTACACGTAGGAGACTGGCTGTCTGTGGGTGTAAGTGAATTTGAGAAGCAGTGAAGTGGAAGGGACCCAAGGACTACACCAGCTTGTAGCTTTGGAAATTCTCCAACACAATGTCAAAACAGTAGGGACTCTCTGAGCACCTGCCCCAGCTGCACTTAAAATTAATGATTATTTGTGAGAACAGACAAGGAGGAAAATCTACTTCGTTCACAAGTTAGTGGTGTGGATTAGCTTCATTGGTACCTAATGGCTGACTGCCACTGAGCTGATCTTTTTTTGTACTTTCCTGGCTCCTTCCTCAGGATGCCAGAAGCTCTTTGTTTAGCTAGAGCTTTATCTAATTCTGGCACAATCAATTCTACCTCATTCCCTCTCAGCACAATTGGCAGGGCGATATTGTTTATAGGGAAGGCATTTTCCTACTAATTTAATACCTGAAATCTTTCTATTTTCCTTCCATTACACAAATTTTCCCTTGACACTTTCCTGTTTTCTTCCCTTTCCTAACTCTTATCTTCTAAACTGTATATAAATGCATCATGTAACTGAATTCCCAACTTCTATTGCCCTTCACTTCTGAGATCTATATTCTTTTAAAAAGATAAAATTAAAAGAAAAATCCCTAATCTCAGCGTATTTCTCTTGCTTTAAAAATGCACCAGTGAAGCCCTGATTTATGTATAAACAGATTTATGCATACAGTTTGCTCATTGTTTAGTAATAAATGTCCACATTATATAATGAGGCTGGTGTATAAAACGTTTTAGTAGTACAAATTAAGGGCCCCATAATAAGTGCAAAGTTATCTATTATACTATGTCATAAATGTGTTTTTTATTACAACTCCAATAGGAATCCTCCTCTGTCGGACGCCCTGTAATGCACGACACTCGAGACGATCTTCTTCAAGCTCTTTATTGCCCCAAGCTGTTACATCTTCTTCTTTCCCAAGCCCTTCGCGCCCCGCTTATATGCATCCATCAGCCAATCATGACGGCGATCACGCGGACATCGCCTGATTCTCTAACCAACCATTGGCCGGATGCCGATGGCATGACCTGTTCCCGTGCACACCACGCTCTAGTCGTTGGACTGCGCATGACTTGTTTACAACTTTGGTGCCTCTCCGTACTTCCGTTCAGCGCCATCTTAGAAAAGTCCGCCAGCAAACAAGGGTGGGGCTCGCCACACTCCTCATCATTGTCATGCTGGTTGTGTTTGTTTTTAGTGAGTGTCTGTGTTAAGTAGCTAGCTTGACATTAGTGGATAAGGTCTGAGCTGGGGAGAAGCAGAAGCTCACCTGCAGAACCTCACTCATTTAGGCCTTCTCCCCATGGGGAAAGGAAAAAGAAACAATGCAGGATCAGTAAGGTATATTTGCAAAGGATAATCAATCACCCAAATGTAATATGTAAGAGGAAAGGAGGGGTCTGGAAGGAATAAAACTCAAAATGTGAAAAGCTCCACACACAAATGGACCACTCTAGACTCCTCTAGATAGCAACCCCAGACTACTTTCCACTCCAGGAAATGCACCACTCCAGAACTTTCCTCTGTAATATAACCCCTGCTCACCCCTCCACCTTTTCTCTATGGCCTTCCTCTCATTGTATCTAAATCAATCTCCTGTGTTCCCCTATTGATGTTTTCTGTTTGAATGCTTTCCAAGCAAAGAAGTAGTAACTGAGGTATTACAGAATAATATAAAATCTTCCACTTAGCAACACCTGCAAAATAGAAAAGATATGAAAATTATTTATATCGGTACCCTTCAAAACAATGGTCCTCAAGCCAGGTGTGGTGGTACACGCTTGTAATCCCAGTAGTTGAGAGACTAGACAGGATAATCACAGGTTTGCAGCTAGCCTCAACTACTTAGTGAGACTCTCCACAACATAGTAAAAGCCTGTTTCAAAATAAAATTAAAAAATAGGACTAGGGTTGTAGCTTGGAATGCCCTTTGGTTCACTCCTTATTACCACAAAACAAAACAAAAATAAAAACACGCCAAAAACCAATAGTCCTCAAAAGTCCACATTTGTGGTCTATCTTAAATTAAGGGCTTTGAATGTATACTTCCTAAAAATCTAAAATTTTAAGTTGCATGCATTTATAAATGCAGTATATGATTAAAGTTGTAATATAAGGTATCCTGTGAAAAATGCATGAAAGCAGACATTTAAAAATCTACAGTGGAAAACCAGGTGTGGTGGCACACGCTTGTAATCCCATTTGAGAGGCTGATACCGGAGGATCGCGATCGTGGACAGCCTCAGGTACTTAGTGAGGCCCTTTGTAGGTTAGTGAGACCCTATTCAAAATAAAGAATAAAAAATAGGGCAGGGGGTGTAGCTCAGAAGTCAAATGCCCCTGAGTTCCATCCCAAAACCTGCGGAAAAAAAAATCTACAGTGGAGAGGGCTATGGTGGCACATGCCTGTAATTCCAGTACTTGGGAAGCTGAGAGAAGAGGATCACAGATTTGTAGCCAGCCTCAGCAATGTAGTGAGGCCTTGTTTTAAAATAAAAAATAAATTACGGCTGGTGGTGCAGCTCAGAAGTAGAATTCTACTGGGCTTAACCCCCAGTAAAACACACACACACACACACACACACACACACACACACACACACACACACCCCTTATAGTGAAATAAAGAGAAATATAAATTGATTTCTTTCTTGGACTCCAGTAGATTATATTCCTCATGCTCAGATGTATATACTTTGGAATTGGATGATTCCCATATCTGATGATCATTAGAAGGGCCTGGAGGGATTTTTTACAGTTAATTTTGCCTGTCCCTTCCTGCATGCTTGTAATCCCCGCACTTGGGAGGCGGAGACAGAAGGATCTTGCAGGTTTGAAGCCAGCTGCGCTGGCTTAAGAGACCCTGTTTCCAAATAAAAAATATATAAATGAGTCTGGGAGTGTAGGTTTCCAAGAACCCAGTACCACCAAAAATAAATAAATAAATAAATAAATAAATAAATAAATAAATAAATATTTAAAATATAAAAGTAAAAATATGTGAGACTATAATGCACCAATAAAACACAAAATAAAAATAAAACATTAAAAAGGGGAAAAAAAGAAGAGAGGTCTGGACAGATCCCTCCCTAGCATATTCAGAGGAGTCACTGTTTTGCTGATTCCTTGATCTCAGACTTCTTGCTTCCAGTACTGTGAAATAACACATTTCTGTAGCTTAAGGCATATAGTTTATGATGCTTCATTATGACAGCCCTAAGCAACTCATGCACAAGAAAAAGAACCACTTATAGCCAAACCAACCAAATCAGTACAAATGTAACCATGGAAAAATGTCAAAACCACTTTACCCTCTGTTTTCATGTCTCTAACTTTTCCCATAGAATAATATATTTTTTTAAGTAGAAAATGTCAATATGTGATATTATAGTTTAATTGAGGTTTAAGAGAATAAAATTTAAATTATATTCCAATATAAAAATAAGAATGCACATTCCCCCAAACTTAAGAGTATATAGAAATAAAAAGGAATATAAACAATAATATCAGTACAACTACTATAAACATTTCAGTGTATCCTCATGTTTTTATCTACCTTTGTATACTATTTTAAAAACATACTTAAGGGTGTATTCATTTCGAGTCACCCCCCCATGCCATTTTGGCATGGGGCTGTATTTCTATTTTCTGTATTTCTATCTTTCTAATAAACTTCTTTAAATCTTCAAAAAAAAAATAAAAACATACTTAAGGATTTATTAAGTACAATACATTTTATAAGCATGGTTATAGTGAAAAATGTCATTATTTCTCTCCCATATTTTCAAACCTTCTGTAGACTTCTGGTTGAGCATATGTTTGTATCTCCGTTTTGTGAGAATATTAGAAAAGAGAATAAATCCTCATAGACAAAGTGAATAAAGGGAAGACAGCACATAAGAGGTGTCAATAAGATTATGAAAGGTGGAAGGGAAAGAACAAATGATAACTGACTTAGGTTGGAGAAAGGGGAGAGCTGCCTGCCTGCAATGGAGAGATGAGTTGTTTTGGGGTAAAGAGACCTTGAAATGCTCAGGTATCAGAGGCAGCAGATACATTTAAAGTTGGATGAGAGAATTAAAACAGGATGATCTATTGAAAACTGTTGTAAGGAGTACCTTTGTGGATCTAAAATAAGGGAATGGTCTTCTTATTAATTGCAGGATAATGATTCTAACCAAGTGAAATCTTGAATTAACTAAAACAATTAATAATCAGGGCAATTGAATATTTATAAAATATCCAGAGTTATTTATTATTCTACTCCTACTTTTTAAGTTTTTTTCTTTATCTGCTTTTAAAGTTTTTTCTTTACCTGGTATATCTTATTAATTCATAAATAATAACATAAAAAATTTTTCATTCTATACATAACAGAAGTTCAGGCTAAAACTTGATTTTATTAGAATTTTATGCCTATGTATTATGGTTCAAATATCTTAATGCCAATATTTGTCAGTAATTCAAATATACATAATTTTCTGATATTTTTTGTCAGATTTGGTTTAATATAGAGGTAATCCTTATGGAAATAAGTATTTGGGCCATGATTATTTTAATTATATGTTAGAATCATTAACTCACATATATAGGAGAACAAATTTACTTACAATGAAACTTTTCTAGTTCACCCTACCTGATATTACAGAGACACGGTTGCAGTACCAACCTCATATACAAGAATATAACTGATACCTTTATAATGAATATTTATTTGAATTAAAATATTTGGACTGAGATTTTAAAAATGGATCTATATGACACAGTATATCTAATGTTTAAGTATTTTATATTATACTTCTTATATATAAATATACTGTTAATTCTGAATGGCAGAAATATTTTTCAGCATGATGTTCAGTATTTTTGTAAGAGTCTTAGGTTGCTTAGCTATGTGTAATATTACATATAAAAACCATTGAATAGTGGTTGCATCAAATTACATACAAATTCTTCCAGCTATGTGCTTCTTTGGAGTTTACATATTATTGCTTTAAAATAATATAATTAAAAATTAATGAATACACTTTTCTTTTCCCTGGATGATGATGATGATGATGATGATGATGATGGCTGTTAGCAGTGTTAGCAATTGAACACAGTCCTCCTGCATGATAGGTCAAAGCTCTACAACCGAGCCAAACACAGCCCATTCCTGGTAATGTTAATGGACTTTTTCAGTAGCTATCAGAAGCTATTTAATTTGAAGGTCTGAATTACAGATAGGAGATGAAATAGATGATGAAGTATAGGTGACTTCTACAATGGATTTTAAGGGTTATGAATTGTACAGATGACTAAAACTGTTGGAGATATTACAAATGACATTGGATTTAGCCTATTAAATATCTGTTAGGAAAAGTAAGAATCTATCATTGCTTAGAAATACCGATATCATTTATTTTTTATTTTTTTAAGTTTTTTTTTTCCAAAAGTGATCAAATGTATCTGTGTTGATTAATTCTGTGCCACCAAACTTCCCTTTTGCAGTGTTAATATGGCATACAAGATTTTTTTTTTTTAATTGGGTAACATATTGCTAGCCAAAAAAATCTAATGATTGGTACAGGCTTAATTTTAAGATACTGTGGTGGCTTTCATTTCCCTCCTCTCATTTCTTGCCAACAAGCTATGTTTAGATAAAAATTTGTTTATATTATAATCCCATCAGTCTTGCAGCTTTTCAGTATAAATATGCTGATATAGATCTCATTTTAAGGAAGTAAATGAAATTCATTGATTTCTTGTACAAAGAAAGTGTGCTAAAGAACATATTCCTGACTATTACAGCTTCTTTTATGTGGCCTATTTAAAAGATATAATATAAAAACTGGTCAGATATTTGATTCAAATTAAACCTCATTTTTGAGTATGGCTTGAGCATGTTTTATAATTTAAATTAAATTTATTGGAAGAAGAAAAGAATGATCAAAGAAAGCTATTCAAATTTCATCAAAGCCTGTTGCCTTGCACCTTCTCACCAGGTGTGTCATTCATTATTTGTATTGGATAAAAATGCAGAAAATAGTTATTTACTACCAGAACTGAGAAAAGTTTTCTGAGAGAGAATATAAAAAAGCAATTATTTAATATGTGTAATGGTTTGGATTTACAATATTCCCTTAGCCCTCATGGAAACAAGGTAGCAATGTTGGAAGCTGGGCTTGGTTGTGAAGAGCAGCCCCTGGGTGTGTGGTATTGTGGTCTTCCTCTCTTCTCATGATGTGAGAAGCAAAGCCCTGTGTTCTGCTTCCTTCTCTCTGCTTCCTGCTTCCTGCTTCCTGCTGCTATGCCCTGAGCTTCAAGCCTTGGCTTCATGTGGGCTGAACTCTGAGATCTCAAAGGAGAAAAAACAAACAGTGAGCAAATAAAATTTCCTTCCTCTAAGTTGCATGGTCAGGTCTTTTGGATTATGGCAATGATAATGCTGACTGTGACAATATGAAAAATATCAGATGACTGATCAATACATAAACATGGTTCAAATAAAGGAAAAGAATCAGTTCCTAACTATTAAAAATTCATTCAAAATATTTAATTCTGATCTATTAGGACTAGTCATTTTACTATAATTTAAAGATTTTCAAATTACATGTGTTTTATTTATTTTCATTATTATTAAAATCTAGTGTGGGAAACAAGCAACAACATAGAAATTAAGAAAAATGATAAATTTAAATTTTAATCAAGTGCCATTAAAAATAAGAAATGTGGTAGTAAGGTGAATAATAATAAGAAAGGATTTTTTTTATTCTTTTGTTCTGAATGCCTGATTCACTTTTAGACAAGGGAAGGGACAATCTAACTCTAGAAGTGAAATTTCAGCAAAAATTGGTGAAATTGAACCAGTTAATGCAAAGAGAAGGAGAAAGTTTCTGGAGAGGGAGCATCATGTTCAAAGAATCTGAGCTTGGAAAGAGCTTGATGCTTTTCAGCAGTAGAGAGAAGCATGAAGTTGAAGTGGAAAGAGAAAATGTGATATGCTAGGATAGTTAAAGATTGAAATGAGATAGTGAATAGAATACATATTCTACAGTCCATAACAGAGACTTTAGGATTTTATTCTAAGTGCAATGCTAAGACATTAAAGGAAGATAATATTATTCAATTTGATTTTTAAAATTTTTATATTCTGCTTTGTGGAAAGTAAATTTAAAAGCAATACAAAAAGTGTATTTATTTAGAGGCATTTGCTAAATCTCAGTCTAGGGACACATTGGTAATCTAGACTAGGGAGATGTTATGGGAATTAAGGTCAAGAGGATGAAATTAATATCTTAAAATCAAAATTATACTTAGGAATTGTTAAAGTATAGGGCATGGTACAAAGGAACTGAGCCACAGAAGATGAACTAAGGGTAATGTAAGCTTCAGATTATCCAACTGAATTTTAAAATTGAGATAATATTGAGGAATAAGTTTTAAGAAAGAAAAATAAAACTTATTTTTGCAGCCTGTTAAATTTAAGTTATACAGGATATTTGTATAGAAAGTCAAAGAAAAGGTTAAACATACTGACCTATATCTCAGTGGATGAATATTTTAAAATTATAAGAATTAATATATTCTCCTAAAGAAGACTGTGACTGAAGAGAAGAAGGTCCAGGAGCAAGGACTTTTCATCATTGAAGGGCGTAAGAAGGAGAAGGAGCTAGCAAATGAGACAAAACTACAAAGGGAAATACAGTAGGAAGAATGTTTGTAAAGAGTGGCAAAAGCCAGGAGAGGAGGTTACTCCAAGAAGGAAGTTATCACATCTGATGAAAACTGTAGACAGGGCACAGGAGATGAGAAGAGTTCGGCCACATGAAAATGACCATAAAAAGAACTGTTTGGGTGCCGATTATTTTCAACATTCCACCAGGCCCACTCTAGCTGCAGGCATCTCCTTACTAAAAATAAAAGCAAGTAGTAACCTCAGGCATGAATGCAAAATTGCCCTGGGGAGCTAAAGTTTTGTGTAAAAAAGAAATAGAATTTTCTTTATTCCAACACAGCTCTAATCCTAATTGACTCATCTTCTGTGCCTGAACAAAAGCCCTTGAATTTAAAAATTGGATTGCAGAAGGTCGGATGAAAAGAATCTTAGAGTTTGCATCAATTTCTCTGCACTCATAAATCTTTTCTCAACTCGTTTCCTAAAATATGTGAGATTATTAATAAAACCATGCTGAGCCCTCTCTTAGATCTTCACAGAAAGGCAGAGTCAAGAAATAGCAAGTATTTGGTTGAGTTATCATTTTGTGTCCAATTTCTTCTTGCTTAGTTGCAACCAGAAGCACATTTCATCCCAAATGATTCAAATAAAGAGAGCACATAGGACAAGAAGAGACAGGAATTTTACTGAAGCCCAGAGACCTGGTGCTGTGAAGCACTGCTCAGTGGAAGCAATAATCCTGGAATACCAAATAATTGTTAGAGACACTGAAATGAAAAGGAAGAGCAGTGAGAAAATCAATAGTACCTTTTCTCTTTCATCTCATCTTCCGATCATCTGCCTGTGCAACAGATTGATTAAACCTAGGCAAGGCCATCCCATATCACACTTGGATGATATGGACTTCAGAGGTCAGCCACTCGGAATTGAGAGAGAGAGAGAGAGAGAGAGAGAGAGAGAGAGAGAGAGAGAGAGAGAGAGAGAGAGAGAGAGAGAAGGTAGAACAAGGACTTGGGAGACTTCCAGGTTTTAGTCTTTATATTGGGATATGGAAAGTTGTCACTCCATATTAACAAGTAAATGCTGAACAAACTGAAAATTAAATTGTCAGGTCTCTCAGACTTAAAATCGTAGGGAAAACTACTGCCCTCAAATTAGAGTGATAAGTAGATATAAAAAATTCTATTTTATCAGAGTAGAAACTTATAAGCAGAAACCCCTGGTGGGAAATACTATAGAATTTAAGAAAAACTAAACTATAGATGAGAGATTGCTGGAGGAAGAAAGAGAAGTTTGAGAGTTAGGAACTCTAGGAAAGCTCAGCTTCCAGGTGGGTGTGTTCGAACTGTTGTGAATTTTGTCTCCAAATGCTCTTCTAAGTTATTATTGTGAAGAAGAGAAAGAGTCCCCTCATGTTTCCAACAGGAAGACTGGGAAGTAACCATTTGAAATATGCCAAATAATTCTGTTCTGAACAAAGACTGGCCTTCAAAGGAAACAATTTTAATGGCCCCTAACTGTTTTTAGGAAAGGGTAAAACATTCAAATTTGGCCCCTTCTAGCCTTCTTGTTCAATGTAAGTAGGATAGGCACTGAGGCACATTTGTGAATTTGAAGACCAGGAACAAATCATAGGGCTACACCTTACCACTGCATTACTAAAGAACTACTGACTACAAGGTTTTCCATGTACCATCATGTCTAGATTTCAATAATAATTTTCAAGGTGTGCTAAAAGATGAAATACACAATTCAAAGAGAGAGTATCAGAACCAGACAGATATGGTAGAAATGTTAAAATGATCAAAATAAGTGTTGTTAAAATACTATTAGTACACTAAGAATTCTCATAGAAGAAGTAGACACATGCAAGAACAAGTAGGTAACATAAGCAGAAAAATAGAAACTTCAATAATGAGTAAAAAAAAGTTATAGGTCAAAAACACTATAACAGATATACCTATGATTTCGAAAAGCTCATTAGTAGACTGGATGTGTCTATGAAAGGATTCTTTGAGTGTGGACTAATATGTGGACATATTAGTGGAAATTTTCAAAATTCAAAAGCAAAGAGAAAAAGAGAAGAATGACTGATGAAAAGACAGAATAACCCCAGGCGAGACCCAAGGGAGAGCTCCAAGAAGCATAAGACACGTGTAATGAGAATACCAGAAGAGAGAAAGGAACAGAAGAAATATCTGAGAAAGCAACTGGGGTAAGAGAATAGCACACTGAAAATAAATAGAGCACTTATTATTTTAATTCTATTTACTGATAGGAGTAAAATACCTGAAATAAGATAGTTTTGCCTTTGTACTTCAGTAAAACTTATGTATCCATTAAGGATAACTTATTTTTTGTACTTTATTATAGCATTAAATGAAGCAAAAGAGAAATGAGGATAGAACCAACATAATAATGAAAAACTATGCAATGTCATATCTCTTTTTGATATATTATTTAAATTATTATATAAAATTTCTGAAATTCATGGTGCTATTAAATCATTTTAGCACTAGGCATACTTAACTTGTAGATACATAAGTTGAGAGAAATAGAACCATAGGAAATTTAGGTATGAACCAAAATCATGATTTGGGTTCTGCAGTCTCATGGGTTGGTAAATTACAGGTTAGAATTCCACTTACCCAACATGGTGTCAAATTACTCATACTTTACAGTCCCTTCCTGGATATTGCATTCCTCAGTAAATTGAATCAATATTTACAGACTACATTTGCTTATTTTTAAATGAGAGAATAAGAATCCTCTGGGAATTATAAAATCTAATTGGGTCTTCAGGCTATATTCTCTATGGGAGACAATTTAATCCAAATTGAAAAAAATCAACAGGCATTTTGAAACTGATTATTATGAATATTTTGTGTGTTCCTATTAAAAGATTCTAACACTATTATTTAGGCTTCTACTAGAAAAGTTCAGGTTTTTTCTCCCTAATGACTTTGTTCTTTGTCTTTAGCATAGTGTGTTGGAATAAGGGAGGAACAGTTTTTCTGTTGAGTTTGTCAATCTAATGTTAAAAGTTTTATTTCATAATTCATAAATGTATATATTTGCCTCAAATGTAACATTTGTTATTTTCTTGCAAATAAGTTGGACAGTCCATTTATAAGATTACCTGTCTTCACTGAGTACAGGTATTGAGACAGGTATTACCTGTCTTCAATGTATCATTGTATTATGTAAAGGGCAATAATTAAATTCTATATTCATTCATTTAAATATTTTTCCATATATATATATTGAGTAATTACTATGTCTGAGGGACCATTTTATTCATGCCTCTATATGAATACAAATTTAAAATGAGTAATAAATATACTGCAAAATAGAAAGAAAGGAAGAGATTAATAAATTTCTCATCCATTTTCCCATGAGGTTGACTCCTAAAGGTATTTTCCCAATTGTGTTTGTAATTGTTAATTCAATTTTTTTTTTTTACTTACAGTGAGGTTATTGATGACTCACATTTATCTAAATTGTTTTTTAATATTAATGACTATACTTATTTTTCTGATCTACATAAAATAATACTTTCATTGTAGAATGATACAAACATTAAGACAAAACATAAATCAAATGCAGTGGTTCACTTATTCTCCTTTTGTAAATTTAGCGTTTAGCTAAATGGAATTTTAATAATGCATTAGTAACACATTGAATGTTTGAGTTAAATTGCTATGGAATAGTTTTATTATTAACATTTTTCTTTCATTTCTGTGATAGTAATGGTGATGCTGGTTTCAAATTCTTTAAGCATATTTGTTTATGCTGTTGCTCTTCTACCAAGTAGCTTAACTCTATTCATAGAAAATTATTTGTTGACTGTGTTAAATTTTTAGTCAGTAGTTTGAAATTGGAAAACACCTATATTCTTTATCTCCTTTAGGGTTTTTAAGCCAGGTTTGGCATGGTAATCTATGGTAGTAATGTTCAATTCACATCTAGCGGGCAAATTAATAGATCAACTAATTAAACAAAAGATTTGGGCTCCAGTTCATGTTGGCAAATTTATACAGATTTTGATTAACTCAAATGGAAATACAGGGAAAGAGATAACTGAGGGCACTAAGGTCAACTTCTACTCCATTTTTGCATGAGAAAGCAATTTTAGTTGTTTCTGTTGATTACTCTATGGTAACACACACACACACACACACACACACACACACACACACACACACTTCCATTCATCCCTTCTACTATAGTTTGGAGAGATTGTCTTTTTAAAATGTTTAAACCTTGCTTCAATTTACTTAATGTAGTGAGTGACATCTTAAATTGTCTCGTATTTAATCTCATTTAAAATTTTAAATAAATATGAACCAGGAAATACATTTCTATCCCTTAACATAATTCAGAGATAAACTTACAATTCTTATTTATATTCTTAGCAACTTTTAAAATTCCACAATTTAGAACTTAATATTCTGAGATTAAAGTGCTTTATTTCTGAAATACTCTTCTTATTTTTCTTTCTAGACAGTAATATGAAACTTAATTAATATAAATGAATCCTTTCTGTTTTATATGAGTAAACAATAAAGGGATTTTTAATGTTAAGTTATAGTCACAAATCATTTTTAAGTAGGTTTAAAATTTCTGGATTTCTGTTGGGAGAAATCAAGGCATTTTCAATTTTTCTTTCACTTCCCTTCTACCTAATTCTAATAAATTTTTTAAGCTTGTATACAAAACTATTCTGGGCTGTGGGTTTTTGGAAACAGAAACTATATTTCATTGTTCATATCTTTCCTCACACTTAGCTCAGTGTTTCACACATGATTTAATATGGGAACGCATAGAAAGTGCATTGTGCATTGTAAGCCACAAGATATGCTGCAGTAGGTCAGACTAGAGTTTAATATTAATTAATGAAGTAGTCTGAAGAAAGCATATTTTAAGTGCTGAAAACTAACTATTTGAGAGTACTCAGGTAAAGGATAACATGGAATATTCTGTGAATTGTACAGTATTCAACCAACACGACTGTGGTCTCAAGTGGATGGATAAACTTGAAATATTCATTGAGGAATATTGCAGACAGTTTGTATGACATGCTCATAGATTTTTTTTTTTTTTTGTGTGTGTGTGTGGTACTGGGGGTGGAACCCAGGGGCTTTTCTACAGCCAGGCAATACTCCCAGACCTGTTTTATACTTTATTTGGAAAACAGGGTCTCACTAAGTTTCTGAGAGCCTCACTAAGTAGTGAGGTGGCTTCAAACCTGTGTGATCCTCCTGTCTCAGCCTCCTGAGCACTGGGATTACAAGCATGCACCACCACACCCAGCGTAATTTAAAATTTATCCTGAAAGCAATATCTAGTCTCTATTATATTTTTAAGCATATTGATGATATAGAGTTTTTGCCTTTCTCCCTCTATTCTTCTTCCCATTCTATATCACTCTCTCCTTCCCTCCTTTCCTTCCTTCCTTTCTCTCTCTCTCTCTCTCTCTCTCTCTCTCTCTCTCTCTCTCTCTGTCTTTCTTTTTTCTTTTCTGGATGATCAACGTATACTGGAGTGTAGAGAGTGTATATTTGTCAGGATTCTCTGGATAAGCAAAAGCAGTAGGATGTCGATAGACAGATTAGACATTTACTATAAGGAAGTGTCTTACATTATGGAGGAGGCTGAGATGTTTCATGGTTAGCAGTGAGCAAGATAAACACCAAGAAAGTCAATGGTGTAAGTTCCAGTACAGAAATTAGGAGGTTTAAGATACAAGAACAGATGCTTCAGTTCAAGGTTGAAGGTAGAAAAAACCTCATGTCCCATGATAAGCCACAGTGGCAGTAGGAATTTGCTTACTCATAAAAGGGCTGGCCTCTTTTATGAGTAAGGCCTTACAAATGTTTGTATGAGGGCAATCAACATTAGGGGACAATTTGCTTTACTCAGTCTATAAATCCAACTATTCTTATTTAAAAACGCCATTGCAGACACATCTGGAATGATGTTTGAATGTCTGCATACATCATGAGCAAGTTACATTGCCCCTTAACATTAAGCATCACCAGTTGTATTAGGTGGAGAGAGAAAAGATTAGCAAAGACAAATTACTGCCATTCAGATTCAGTTACTATGTAACAGCCAGGTATGGTGGTTTATGTTCATGATCCCAGTACTTGAAAAGCTGAGACAGGAAGATTGGAGGTTCAAGACCAACCTCAACAATTTATAGAGGTTCTTAGAAACTTAATGAGACTCTATTTCTAAATTAAAATGAAAATGATAACTATAATAAGAAGTATAGATGTGGTGTAGTTCAAAAGTAGAATGCCTCTGGAGTCAATCTCCAGCACCACACATACCAAAAGATAAAAAAAAAAAATAAATAAAAAAGATACTATACGACTATGTGACTAAAACCTAAACTCAGAAAAAAAAAAGATTTTTTTATGGTAATGTGGATGTAATCCACGAGCCTTCTACCTCTGGGCTATACTCCAGACATATTTTATTTTTTTATTTGGAAACAGGGTCTTGCTAAGTTGCCAAGAGCCTCATTAAGTTGTTGAGGCTGGCTTTAAACCTGTGAGCCTCCTATCTCAGCCTCTGAAGTACTGGTATTATAGGTTTACACTACCATGTCCAGCTAGAAAATAATAAAATTTTAACTAATACTTGAGCACTTCTTTTTCATATAAACACTGATACTGTTTGATCAGAGATTTCTAGGCTAGATATTAGAGAAGATTTTGGTTTTGTACATTTTGAACTTTACTTATGGAAGATTCAGTGGTAGATGTTTAACTTGAGACTTGGATTTGGGTATAAATAGTTTCAGAGTTAATCATAGAAAGCACTGGTAGAAAGGTAGAGAGGTGAGAAAGAAAATTCAGTGGCAGTGTAGAGTATACTATTATCCAGGGCGTAACTGGGCTTCTTTCTCATGGGAACTTTATGAAAGAGCGATTCTGTAGAACATCATTCAGAGTAGTTTTTACTGAAAAGTGAGGCTGTTGGGTAGTTATTCACCAACTCTCTTCTGTCATTGCTTGGGACTGTTTCTTTAGAATCAGCACAGAACACCTGTGGCCTGGCCTATGTGCAGAGCCCTGACATTCTTCTGTTATGAAAGAAAGCAATCAGTCAGAGAGATGTAGATACTAAGGTAATATAATTAAATTTATTGCAATATAATGAAACCATAAAGAAAAGTTTGAGAATGGAATCCTAGAGAATGTTAAAATTTAAGAGAATGTACTGGGAAAGAGAAATTAGTGAAAAAGAATGTCATTTTAATGTAACTAATATATCCAAGAGACATGCTTTGAATATGTTTAAAACAAAACAAGATTAGTGAACTGAAGGTTATTGGACTCACCATTTATACACTAATTGTGTTTCTATTGACATATACAAATGTATTAGCTTCATGGTAGCATGAACACATCTAATTCATCAATGCATTATTACTGCCTTGGGTGACACTTGACGCAGGATGAGCATCAAGCCGTTTTTCTTTTAAAAAGGTTATTTTACCCAGCTATACTATTTTTGGGTTTCTTTCCCAAGGAACTGAAGTCAGAATACTGTAGTGGTACTTGCATATTCATGTTTATGGCAGCACAATTTATAATAGCCAAACTATGGAGTCAACCTAGATGTCCATCAACAGATGAATTGATTACAAAACTGAGGTGTGTTCTGCTGGTTTTTTGTTTTGTTGTTGTTGTTGTTGTTCCAAGTGAATTTAAGGACTGATTTTTCTACATCTGAGAATGATGACCTTGGACATTTAACGGGTATTGTGTTGAATCTTTAGGTCACTTTTGGAAGAATGGCCATTTTGATGATATTTATTCTGCCTATCCAAGAACATCGTAGATCTTTCTACCACCTAAGGTCTTCTGTAACTTCTTTTTTATGTTTTATAATTTTCTTTGTAGAGGTCTTTTACTTCCTTGATTAGAATTATTCCTAAGTATTTTAATTTTTTGTGGGATATACTGAGTGGAAGTGTTTTCTGGTTTTCTTTTACAGTGGATTTATGGTTGTCATACAGAAAAGCTTCTGATTTTTTAAGATTGATTTTTATCCAGACACTTTGCTGAATTTGTAGATCAATTCTATAAGCTTTTTGGTTGATTTCTTAGCAACAAAAAACATGCAGGATGTATTACAATACCTGACTTTATATTACAAAGCCATAGTCATAAAAACTGCATGGTATTGGCACAAAAACAAACATAAAATATTGGAGCAGAACAGAATACTCAGAAACAAGTCTGCACACTTACAGCCAATTGATTTTTTACAAAGGGGCCCCAAAAATACATTGGACAAAAGATAGACTCTTCAACAAATGGTGTTGGCAAATCTGGTTAACCCACTTTCTCACCCTGAGCAAGAGTATATTCAAGATGGATAAAAAACTTGGAAGCCAAACCAGAGACCTTGCAGCTCCTAGAATAAGGCATAGGTACAATACTTCAACATGTAGGTACAGATAAGAACTTTCTCAACAAGACCCCAAGGGAACAAGAAATAAAAAGGAGGATCAATATATTGGATTGCATTAAACTGAAGAGTTTCTGTAGAGCAAGGGAAACTATCAAGAAACTCAACAGAGAGCCACTAGAATGGGAGAAAATTTTTGCCAACTATTCCTCTGATAGAAGATTAATATATAGAACATGCAGATAACTCAAGATACTCAGCACTAAGTTTAAAAAATAGCTCAATAAAAATGGGCACATGAATTAAATAGATACTTCACAAAAGAAATTCAAATGATCAAGAAATGTATATAAATGTTCAACATCATTAGCAATCAGAGAGATGTAAATCAAAACTACCTTGAGATTTTACCTAACTCCATTTAGAATAGCAATCATTCAAACCACAAACAACAAATGCTAGTGAAGATGCAGAGAAGCAGGAACTCTAATACATTGTTGGTGGATTGCAAATTAGTGCAACCACTTTGGAAAACAGTTTGGAGGATCCTAAGAAGAACGGGAATGAACTTACCATATGAACTAGCAATACCACTTCTGAGTATCTACTCAAAAGAATGGAAGCCAAACTACCAAACTAATGCATGCATATCTATGTTCATAGCTGCACAATTCACAATTGCTAAACTATGGAACCAGCCAAGATGTCCATTAACAGATTAATGGATTACAAAATTATGGAGTATGTACACAATGAAATTTTACTCCGCCATAAAGAAAAACACAATTACATAATTTACAGGGAGATGAATGGAACTGGAAAACATTATGCTAAGTGAGAGTAGTCATTCACAAAATGTAAAAAAAAATCAGATGCTGTTCCTAATATGCAGAAGAGAAGAAGAAAAAGGGTCATGGGAGGAACACTAGATGAAGGAGGATGATAGATGAGTAAATAAGGTGAAGTGAGGGGTATAGAAAAAGGGGAAGAAATTTTCTAATGTATAAAATGTACATTCACAAACATATCAAAGTTGTTCACTAAGCCAAACATAAGAAGAAGGAAGGAAAGAGAAAATGGGGTGGGAATTGGAGAAGGGCTAAATGAGTGTTATGTGCCTCTAAGATATATGATTACAATGCACCAATAATAAAAACAGAACAACAAAACAAAATAAAACTGTGGTATATATATATATATATATATATATATATATATATATATATATATACACAATGGGAATTTACTCAGCCATACAGAAAAAGCAAATTATGTCATTTGCAGAAAGATGGTTAAAACTAGAGAATATTGTGCTAAAGTGAGATTAGCCAGTCTCAGAAAGTGAAGGGTTATATGTTTGATCTCAAGCTAAAAAGAAACAAAAACAAAAGGAACTTAAAACAATGAGGAGGGATATCAGTGGAATAGTGAAAAGTGACTTGGGGAGGGAGGTAGAGTGATATGAAGCTATCAGTTAGCTATCAAAACTGAGATGAAGCTATCAGTTCCAGTTTCAATGTTATAAATGGGGAGAAGGGAGAGAACAGGGTGAGGTCTGAGGGAAAATGCCCAGGATGCTACATGCATGTACATGTGTTTCTATCACACTAAACCTTAGTATAATGTTTATTTACAATATAACAGCAAAAGTAAATTAAAATAATAAAATCATACTACTTTTGCTGATAAAAGATTATTTGGGGCTATTGGATACACATTTTAAAAGCAAAGTTAGACAATCTAATTTAGAAAAGGTTTATATTACTAAAATAGAACTGTTTATATAAATATATTTTATATACTTTGTTTTTAATTACTCTTTAAAATGATCAAAACTCAGGAACTTATAGTGAATCATCTGTTCTTCCACACATTCATTTTATGGCCTTGAGGATTTATTCTTAGTTAAGAACACAACACCAGGACATAAGAGTGAAAACATTTTAACCTGTATGAAGTGTTGGTTTTCTCAGTGCATTTCTATGTGTTTACTAATGGATTTGTGATTTTTTTTCCTCAGTAAGTCAAGAAATGGAGAATGTTTTCAAGTATTTCTGGTACATTTGACTATGGTTTTTCTGCCAAAATATTTATTTTTCTTTTATGTAAATTCTCTGCCTTAGTTCACCTTATTTTCTATTTCTGCATTCTAGTTCAAGTTATAGCTCTAAATGTTAAGACCTTTCTCAGACATTTTTAATAGTATTTGGTGAGTAGGGAAATCCCTCATGGTAATTTCTTTGCATTGTTACTATTATTTTAGAAAGTGATACACACACACACACACACACACACACACGCACACACTATCTATCTATCTATCTATCTATCTATCTATCATCTATCTATCTATCTATCTATATATATATATATACCAGGCATGACCCAAATGAACTCTTTATTCTCTGTAGTTACAGTTATATTATCACTCTTAAAGAAATATACCATAGACCGAAAATTTATAGCACAATTGCCTTCTTGAAAGGGACATAAGTTCTAATTTTTATTGAGGGTCAAGTCAAAGAATGACACTGATAGATTAGAACAAAAATAAATTTTGAAGAACTGTGGCATTTTAAGAAGCACTAGAAGCTGGACATGGTGGCTCATGCTTGTATCCCCAGCATTTGAGAGGCTGAGATAGGAGGATTGTGGTTTGCAGCCAGCCTCAGCTACTTAGTGAGCCCCTTTGCAATTCAGTGAGACCCTGTTTCAAAATAAAGAATAAAAAATAGGGCTGGTGATATAGCTTGAAGGTAGAATGCCCCTGGGTACAATGCCCAGTACAGAAAAAAAGAAACAATGAATACTTTATGTCTTAATTTTTCTGCTTCTGTAACAAGTATCCTTTTATAAGTACAGAATCATATATTATTTCTTTCTATACTCTTCCTAAAGAAAAGCTAATCTGTAAATAATATGGTTGTATGAAAGTAATGAAAATACATGCTTAAAATTTTGAGTATGCTTTTGTCTTTTTTCTTATAATTTTGTGTTTTCTTACTGCTTTTTAAATTTTTAAATTTTTTCCTTTTCCTGATTGAAGATGATCTTGTCAAACAAATGCTGCTGTTGGCTTCTGATTTTGATAGATTACATCTTTTTTAAGTCTTAATTTCAGTAGTTCCCCATAGTAGTATAGATTATAAAATTAAGTTGAATTTGATTACAAAATTTTAGTAGCCCAGAAAAATCCTTCTGAGAAATTATTTGCATCAGTAAATGCTTTTGCTTTTCTATTCTTTAGAGATCTGAAGCTCATCTATCATTTTTTCCTCTGAAAAACTAAATAAATTTAAAATAAGGAAAACATCACTACTTTTAGAATAATCAGAGAACTACAATAGTATATGCATATCCATGTACATAGCAGTAAAATTCACAATAGTCAAATTATGAGACCACCCTAGGTGTCCATCACAGATGAATGGCTAAAAATATTATGGGGTATCCATACAATGGAATTCTACTTAGCAATAAAGCAGAACAAGATTATGTCATTTGCAGAAAAATGAAAGGACCTGGAAAACATTATGTTAACTGAGATTAGCCAGTCACAGAAAGTGGAAGTGATACATTTTCTTAATATGCAGAAGCTAGGGAGTAATTGGTATACCAGAGGGACTCCAGACAATGGAGGGAAACTTCAGTGGAGCCAGGGAGGTGGTCTAGGAAAAAGAAAGCAGGAAGAGTGATGATCAGTGAAGGTATTACTACCATTGGCTTTATGTACATATGTGAGGACCCTGTTTGGGGAAGGGGAGAATTGGGAGGTAGCCAGGAAAAGTATATATGTATGTCAGTAACAACATGATTTAAATTATGATTTGAGACTATAATGTACAAATAAAAGTCTATTAAAATAAAAAGTAAAGTACTAAGCAAAAATACTAATTTTTAAATTTTTTATTTGAACTTCTCAAAACTTTAATTTCTTCATTGTTAAATTAAGATTAAGCTGGGTATGGTAGCACATGATTGTAATCCCAGTACTTGGAAGTCTGAGACAGGAAGATTGAGGGTTCACTGCCAGGTTCACTTCGCTACTTGGGAGGCTTTCTGAAATTTAGTGAGACCCTATTTAAAATAAATGAATAAATAATAGAGCTGGGGGGTATAGCTTGGAGGTAGAATGCCCATGAGTTTAATCCCCAGTACTTAAAAAAATAAGATTAAAATAGCTACTTTGAAAAATTAATTTAAAATAAAAAATTTTGTGTTAAATAACTAACGCAGTGTCTAGTACATGTAAAAATTACATTAAAATGTGATGGTATTTTTATTAGTATTATTATGTAAATCAGAACCATTTAAAGGGCATTTAAAGCACAGATTTATGAGCTCCACCTCAGAGCTACTAATTTAGTAGTTCTCCTGTGGGTTTTGAGAAGTCTGTGGGATTGAGAAGATGCCAGATCATATTGATACTTTGTATCCAGAGCAATGCTGAGAACCACAAACAGAACCAGATAATTCTAATGTAGTACTGTCTTGTTTCCTGTAGTTATCTCTGATAACTAGTAATAGTATTACTTTCAATTTATTTTTTATTTTTTATTTTTATTTTTCATTTTTATTTTTATTTTTAAATTTTTATTTGTGCATTAAATTCATACATCATATTGGGGTAAAAAAAACTTGTGTGTACAGACATGCACACATCACTGATTTAACACCCACCCAATTCCCACCCCATTCCCTCCTCTTCCCTCCCTCCCCTGCTCTGTCCAGTGGTTGACTTCGATATGTTTAAGTACATTGTGTGTTTTAGAGATTTTCCTCTTCCCCCCTCCTTTCTCCTCCTTTAGGTTGTCTTGTTTGCTCCTCCATAGGATTTTCTTTTTCATCTAGAGTTCCTCCAATGACCCACTTCTCCCTAACTCTCACATATTAGGGAAAGCATCTGCTTTCTTATTTTTTGTGACTAACTAATCTCACTTAGCATAATGTACTTTCAATTTTAAACACTCTTACATACTTCCTTTAAGATGTTCAGTTGAACTCTCTCAGTGCTATTTACTCTGACAACAGTGTGAGAGTTGCTGTTCTGAAATTGTACCATATTTTGATGGAGATATAGGATTCAGGTCAACTGAATGGGAAGAAAGGAGCTTTCCTTAATTAGACATATGTAAGAAAAAAAAAAAAACCACAAAGTGATATTGTGCATTGGTTTGTTTAAAATGATTAAGCAATATAATAACTGTCTTACATTAAAAAATATATCCTTTATGTGTTTGTATTTTTATTATGATATAAGAAGGCTTGCTTACCACAGTAGGTATCATTATTATACTTAAATGTAATTTAGATAATTTAAGTGAAATGGTACTTCTAATTTTATTTTACCTGCCAGATTTACTTTGTTCAGTGGCCTCTCATGTCACTGTTAATGAGGATCCAGACAAAATAATTTCAGTCAGGAAAAGAAAAAAGGAAATATCTCTTAAAAGACTGTTTAATCAGAAATATCTTGATGAGTCACACATTAAAACAAAACCAAACAAAAACATCTCTTAATATTCAGTCAACAATACTGCCAGGTGTCTAAAATCTAAATGTGGTGCATGACATATACAGACTGGAGCTGAAAATGAGAATAATTCTGACAAATGCATAGTTTCCAATAATGTTAAGCATTGACTCATTTCTTTGATATCTTCTGGATGAGCTTTGATATATTATTAATGTAATCTCAAGGTATATATTAAAATACTATGAATTGTCACAAAATAATATATGAAAATCCCTTCCAGTGTGTTTGGACTGTATTATATATCTGGAGCAAATCTGTAGACATTTTTCTATACACTCTTTCCCTATGAACTCATCCAGATGAAATATCTAGTTTCATTGTTTTACATATCATCTATAGGCTAAATTCATATATAGTTTCAGAGTTTTAGAAACAACTGCAAACTTGACATTTTCAAATAGTATTGAATAAGAATCTCAATCACAACAAATTGTAATCTGCTCTTTTTTTCCCTTCTTCTCCAGAAACTCAATGCTAACTACTTTATGTAAATCACACAAGCCTAAACAATAGCTCCATCTTTTACTCTTCTAAGATATCCTAAATAGACTCCACAAACAATATTGTCAGCTTTGCTTTAAACATGTAAACTGAACATGTATCTCATATGTTCATTGTTATTACCATAGTCTAAGCCCCATCATTTCTCCCCTAGATTCCTACTTATCTGCCTTTAAATACCATTTTAATTCCACAGTATTTCCTCCCAACAGTTGTAAAAAGAATTTTTTAAAATCTAAGGCAGGTCATATAATTTTCTTCTTAAAATCATGCAAAGGATTCCCATATATCTTACAATAAAAGTTAATGCTTTTATAACAGACTACACATAATTTGACCTACTACTATCTGAATTTATTTCCCACAGGCTATCTTTTTTCCAGTGTATCTGAATTAAGCTCCAGCTACTGTGACATTCTTGAAGTTCTTGAAGGATACCAATCATCTTCTTCCTGTCTCATTGTATATCTTGTCTTTTATCTATATTAATTCTCCTCTGTACTTTTCATGATTTATTTCTTTGCTTTAAATTTCTGTTCAAATGTCAACTTACCAATATATTATTCCATTGTTTGGCAGTTATTGGCACTATATACCTATTTTTTTTTTGTAAACTATGTCTCTTATATGATATGTAGGTTTCCTGAGGTCAGGGACTTCTGTTCTTTTGTTGCAGTGGTATTTTCAGTAACTCAAACACTTCTTAGAGTATATCAATTATTCAAGAAATATTGTTTGATAAATTAATATTTTATAACAAATATATTCTGATAAAAAGTCCAGATATTTTATTCAATTGATAAATTTTTGAAATTTGACATAAACTAAAACCCATAAATCTTAGAAGCTTATTGAACCCCATGAACAAAAAATGTGAGAATAGTATACCAAGACACATATACCAAGGTAATTCATGCATTTATTGGCCATTTGAATATCTTCTTTTGTGAAATGTCTATTTAGTTTGCTTGCCCATTTTGTTATTGGATGCATTGTTTTCTTAGTGTTGAGTTTCTTGAGTTCACTATATATTCTAGATATTAGTCCTCTATCAAAGGTTGCAGGTGGCAAAAATCTCACATTCTGTTGGCTCTCGGAGGTGAGGTTCTTGACAGTTTCTTTTGCTGAACAAAAGCTCTTAAGTTTCATGCAATCCCATGTGTTGATTCGCCTTTTAATCTGTTGTGCCTTTGGAGTCTTGTTGAGAAAGTGTTTATCTGTGCCTATGTGTTGCAGTGTTGGACCTATGCCCTCTTCAAGGAGCTTCAAGGTCTCTGGTTTGATTTCCAAGTCTTTGATCCATCTTGAATTGACTCTTGTGCAGGGTGCGAAAGTGGGATTAATTTCCAATTTTCTGCATATGGTTAATCTGTTTTGTCAACACCATTTGTTGAACAGGCTATCTTTTTTCCAGTGTATGTATTTGGTCCCTTTGTCAAAAATCAATTGACTGAAAGTGTGTGGACTTGTTTCTGGATTACAAAACTGTGGGAAATGTACACAATGGAATTTTACTCAGCCATAAAAAAACCCTCAATTTCATCAGTTTCAAGGAAATGGATGGAACTGGAGGACATTATGCTAAGTGATATTAGTCAGTCACAAAAAATAAGAAATCAGATGCTTTCCCTAATATGTGAAAGCTAAGGAGAAATGGACAACAGGAGAAAGTCTAGATGAAGAGGGAAATCTTGTAGAGCAGCTAACAAGACAACCTAAATGAGGTGATGGGCGGGGAGAAGGAAATTCTCTAAAACACACCATGTACTTAAACATATCGAAGTCAACCACTAAACCAAGCAAGGGAAGGAAGGATGGGGAGGGAATGGGGTGGGAATTGGGTAGGGGTTAAATTGGTGATGTGTACATGTATGTAAACACAAGTTTTTTACCCCAATATGATGTATGAATATAATGCACCAATAAAAAAATTAAAAAATTATTCAAGATAAATAGAAGCACATGGTCAGAGAAATGTACAAAAATGTTTGTAGGAACTTTACTTTTGGTAGCCAAAAGTATGAAAAACACCCCAGAATCTTTAAACAGGTGAATGATTAAAGAAGTTCTGTTATTCCTATATCATAGAATCTACTCATAAAAATAAGTTATTGATACCTAAACTATATGGGTAAATATCAGAATAATTATGCAAAATTTTAAACTGTATAAAATGAGTTTTGCTACATTTTTTATTTACGAAAGAATCTAAAAAGTGATAACTAATCTTTAATGGCATGAAGCAGTAAGCTGACTGGAAAGGGGAATGGGACCAGGAATAGTAGAAAATGGGATTAAAAGGGGCATGGAAACTTCAAGGGTGTGTGTGATGATTTCACAGGAAGATATGCATGTCAAATATGGTCCACCTGTAGAGGATTGCAGTTTTTGGACAGCCCCAGTAACTTAGTGAGGCCCTCTGCAAATTAGTGATAGCCTGTTTCAAAATAAAGAATAAAAAAAAATAAGGCTGTGTTATTTGTTTTGCTTGTGTAGAGTCTTTTGAGCTCTTTGTATATTCTGGATACTAGTCCTTTATCTGAGTAGTTACTGGTAAAGATCTCTAATTCTGTAGACTTTCTCTTTAGATTCTTGATGGTATCTTTTGATGAGAAGAAACTTTTTAGTTTGATGCTACCCCACTTGTTAATTCTTGCTTTAATTTCCTGCAATTTGGAGGTATTGTTGAGAAAGTTACTGCCTGTGCCTATATGTTAGAATATCGATCCTATGCCCTCCTCTAATAACTTCACAGTCTCTAGTCTAATTTCTAAGTCTTTGATCCATCTAAATTTGATTCCTGGGCATAGTGAGAGGTAAGGATTTAGTTCCATCTTTCTACAAATGGATAGCCAGTTCTCCCAGCACCATTGGTTGAAAAGGCTGTCTTTTCTCTAGTGTATGAGTTTGGCCCCTTTTTCAAAGATTGACTATAGGTGTGTGGGTTTGTTTCTGTATCTTCTATTGTATTCTACTGGTCAGTATGCATGTTGTTGTGCCAATATCATGCTGTTTTTACTACTATTGCTCTGTAGCAATACAGTCCGGGATTGTGATGACTACTGCATGGTTCTTGTTGCTGAGACAAGAATTCTAAGTCTTTTCTTTCTCTATATAAGATTCATGACTGATTTTTTTTAGGTCTATGAAGAATGTTGTTGGTCCAATTAAGAAATGGGCAACTAAACTGAATATACACTTGACAAAGATACAAATGGCCAATAGATACATAAAAAGATGTGCAACATCATTAGCAATCAGGTAGATGTAAATCAAAACTATGCTGAGATTTCATCTAATGCCAATCAGAGTGGCAAGCATAAAGAAATCAAATAATGTTGGTAAGGATGTGGGGAAAGAAAAACTATTTTACACTGTTGGTGGGAGTGCAAACGACTTCAGCTGCTTTGGAGATCAGTGTGGAGATTCCTTATAAAACTGGGAATAGATCCACCATATGATCCAGCTATACCATTCCTGTGTATTTCTCCAAAGGGGTTGAAATCAGAGAACTACAATAACATATGCATACCCATGTTCATAGCAGCCCAGTTTATAATATCCAAACTATGGAACCAACCTAGGTCTCCATACACAGATGAATGGATTGCAAAATTTTGTGAAATACACAACAATGGAATTCTATTCAGCTATAAAAAAGAACAAAATCATAGCATTCATAAGAAAATGGAAAGATCTGGAGAACATTATGTTAAGTGAGATCAGCTAAGCACAGAAAAAGAGGGACATATATTTTCTCTAATATGACTGAGCTAGGGAGTAGTGGGGATACCTGGGAATGCAGATAATGGAGGGGAAATCTCAGCAAAGCTAGAATGGAAGAATAGAAGAGGAAGAAGACTGAGGTTGATTAATAGAGGAGCTACATATGAATATATGTTAAAGTATGGATATATAGCATGGTTAACCGGGACACTCATTGTTGGGAGGAAAAGAAAGGGAATGGGATGAGGGAGAGGGCACCAAGCACAGTCTAAATATATACCATTTTCAATATGTTCCACATATAAATAAAATAAAAATAAAAAATATTGTTTGGGTATATCTCAGAGGTAGAATGCCCCTGCATTCCATCCTCAGTACAACACCAAAAAATATAGTCCACTTGTAGATTCTCAACTATATGCTAACTATGAATACTATGTGATATTAAAATAGTCAATATTTAAATTTAAGGCATTTTCTTATTTTCTGATGGCCTAATGTAAAATGTGAAAAACTTTATGATTGTATACACTGTAAACAATAACAAAACATTAGTTTTTTACAATTTTTATTTTTATTTTTTAATTTATTATTTTTTTAATGGGATAACTTTTATTTATTTTTTAAATTGGTACACTGTATTCATACATCATAATGGGATAAACAAACATTGAAATTGGCAGTGATTTCTTAGATATGATTTCCATGGCACAGGCAGCAGAAGGGTAAACAAACTCCCTAAAAAAAAAATATCGTATATCCAAAGACAATGTAAACAGAGTTAAAAGTTACTGATAGAATGGGATAAAATATTTTCAAATGCTATATCTGAAGGTATATTAATATTCCAACTAGAAATCCTAAAAGTTAGCAACAATAAAAGCAAACAATACAATTTAGAGATATGTAAAAGACTAACATAATGAATTTCCACAGATAACCAATCTTAGTTGTCTGTTGGATGGAAAGTCTTGTTTCCCTTGTTCTGGTGTGTGTTACCTATTTCTTCTTTGTAGTTAATCTCTTTGAGTATTTTCTCTAGCGCTGGTTTAGAAGACATAAATTCCTTCAGTTTCTCTTTGTCATTGGAAGCTTCTTATTTCCCCATCTAATTTTGTAGAAAGTTTTGCTGGGTAGGAAATTTTTGGCTGGAAGTTGTTTTCTTTCAGAGTTTGGAATATGTTCCTTCAAGCCCTTCTGGCTCTCGACTTGGTTTGGGAAGTCTGGGGTGATTCTAATTGGTTTGCCTCTGAATGTCACTTGGCCCTTTGTTTTTGTTGCCTTTAAGATTCTCTGCTTGGCTTCCACATTGGTCATTTTGACAATTATGTGGCGTGGGGATCCTCTTCTCAGATCCTGTCTAAAGGGAGTTCTATAAGTTTCCTGGGCCTGTGTGTCGACCTCTTGCTCTATGTTTGGAAATTTTTCTGCTATTACTTCCTTGAAGATATTGTTGATCCCTTTGGTTTCACCTTCTTTTCCCTCCTCTATTCCAATTATTCTTAGGTTAGCTCTCTCAAAATGGGCCCATATTTCTTCAATGTCAGATTCCTGCTGTTGGATTTTTTTTTTTCTAAATTAGAAACTATGCATTCATTTTTGGAGTAATCATCTTCTAGGAGCGAGATTCTATTCTCCATGTGGTCTAATCGGTTGTTTGTACTTTGAATTGAGGCCTTTACTCGATTAATTGCATCCTTTATCTCTTTTTGGCTTTCTCTGAATTCTTTTCAAAACACCTCTATTATTTCTAGTTATTTTCCTGATTTGATCTTCTAGATATCTCTGAATTTCTGTTTTATCAGGTTCTGATGTTGTGGGGTTGTGGGCATTCATTGTTCCATTGTTATTACTCTTTCCCATGATTTCAGAAGTTTGTGCCTTCTCTAGGTTCTTCCCTTGGGTCACTATGACTTCACTTAAGGTGCTCTGGATCTTGAGTCTGTGGTATCTCAGTTCCCACTACTCCTTTACTGGGTTGTATCATGGAGTCTCAGACCCAGGGAGTCAATCGAGGCTGCTTTAGACCATGGTGGGTGCCAGGTTGGGCATTCTCCTATGGTGTGATATCTCTGCTACTGCCACTCCCCCACTGGGTCAAGTCCCTGGGAGTGCAGTACTGGGATTTCTCCTTTAGGGGCTGCAATTTGACTCACTGTTTTTGAGTGCACTGATGGAGCTGTAGTGGACTTGGTGAATTCCTTGCTGCCGCCGCCGGTGGCAATATGGCGCCGCTGCCCCACCCTCGGCCATGAGGCTGGCGTATTTCTTCTCTGGTTTTGAGTTCCGATCTGAATCCCTGCAGGGTGTGCTTAGCCCAGCCACTGGGAGCTTTAGATGTTCCCTGAGCTGAAAAATCTGCCGAATCCCACCCAGCTGATCTGTAGCCACTCACCTTGGCTCGCTGTCTGCTGCTCCTCTCTAGAGCCTGGTGGGCTGTTGAGTGCATTGGTCTGGAGCCATCTGGTGAGCTTGCTGCTGCCGCCGTCACTAAGGTGCTGATGCCGCATCCTTGGCTGTGAGGCCGGCGTATCTCCTCTCTGGTCTGAGCTCTGTTCTGAGTTCCTCTTTTCTCTGGGGCCTGGTGCTGCAAGGGCAATTTTTATTTTAAGAAACATTAATTTCTTAAAAACAAAAACATTTAAGCAAAAAGATCTTATAAAAGCCTTTTCTTGGCTGGGCATGGTGGTGCACGCTTGTAATCCCTGCGCTTGGGAGGCGGAGACAGGAGGATTGAGAGGTTTGCAGCCAGCCGCGCTGGCTTAAGAGACCCAGTTTCCAAATTAAAAAAAGTATAAAATAGGTCTGGGAGTGTAGCCCGGAGGTAGAAGCGCTTCCAGGAACCCCAGTACCACCAAAACATAAATAAATAAATAAATAAATAAATAAATAAATAAATAAATGTCTCTTTTTCCTCTATGATGAGATTGATTTCTAAAAAAAAAAGATATGTTTGCAGCAGTAACTGAAACATGCTGGCAATATACTCACAAACATGGAGATATCTAAAAGGCACCAGTTTAAAAGGCATTGTCACAGTTTCCAGTTCAATATTTAGGGTGATTAGTCACAGTAATAAGTGTATAAACATGAGGAGGACTATTTAGCTTTCCATCTTTCAGTGGTCCTTGGAGGTTAATAGTTACAGCAGTGTTATATATTACAGTGAAGACAAATTTGATAACATGCGCCTTTAGCCATCCCTTTAAGTAAGGTGACTGTACCAAGGAGTTTATTGGATAACAGCTGTTTCCTACTGTGATTTTCTAAAGTTCTGGTGGCTATAATTTTGAGTAATTTAAGTACTCCAGAAGTGACTGGATCCAGGTGTGGATAGTTGCTGTCCTGCAGATAAATTGTACATTACTCATATTTGAATATCCTTAGTTTGCTTTGTGTAACATTTCCATGAAAACAATATGACAGTGGAAATCAATCTAAGAGATTCTTCATACCATAATAAAGATACTATATTATTAAAGGCTTATAAATTATCTTCTATTAATTAATATAATCTCAATGAGTCTTTAGTCCATAATTATTATTAAAGGAATATAGAATATATTTATACTAGTTAATATAATAAAAAGAGAATAAATTCCATTGAAAAATATACACTCAATATGGCTCCAAAATTATTTTGAAGCACTTATAACTTAGAATAATTGAAATATGGTCAATTAATATGAGAAAATAAATTTTTATTATGGACATATATCCCTAAACAAGCACAGTAGTTTTCACTAAATATTTTAACAATCATGGGGCTTTAATGCCTTGGTAACAACTCTTTCTTTCATCTCTTTTGTTAGTTTCCATCCCTCAGGATTCTTTAACTTCTAGTGTTCCTCTTTTCTTCACAACCCTAAGCCATCTCTGTAGTAGCCACATACCTACCTTTGACTCTGGAAGGGATTTTTGTCCTTAAAAAATTATTTTTTCTGTCCCTAAAGAAATTTATATTTATTAATTTTCAAGGACAGTCCTTTCTATATTAAAAATTTCTTTCTAAGCTGTGTGTGGTAATAAACACCTATAATCCTAGTCCTTGGGAGGTTAAAACAGGAGAAACACAGGTTTGAGGCTGACCTCAGCAATTTAATGAAATACTCAGCAACTTGGTGAGACTCTGTCTCAAAAATAAGAAAATAAAAAATAAGAAGAGATGAGGTAGAATACCCCTGGATTCAAATCCCTGTGCCTAGAAAAAAAGAGAAAGAAAATAAATAAATGATTCCTTCTAGCCATTTTTTTCCATAGCTAATGTTTAATAGATCCAACCTTTTTTGGCATTTCCTTTGAATAAAGATTCATATGATGCAGATTATTAGCAGTGCTATATTTCTATTGCTTTATATAGCACACAGTACATAGTATACCTCAGAAAACATTTTCGACCATATGGATGCCATTCTTCTTAAATTTTATGCAGCATGTATCTTATGAAGTTATAGAAAGATGTCTTACTATGATCTGAAAAATAGTAACAGATACAACATATGCAAATAGTGACACAGATTTTTAAGTCTTACAAAAAATACTACTCTTAGAAAAGTAAAAAATATCAGTAAAGTCCAATATGGAACAACTGGGGACACAAATAACTAATTTCATAGTTTTGAGTGCTAGAAGACAATATGGATGAGTAGCAGATCAGAGATTAGTGCAGATTGGAAAAAGGGGGCTTCTCTAGATAAAATGGTCAAAATGTCTCATTAAGGGAATGAAAACTGAACAAATTTCAGAGCCAATCATGTGGAGGTCTAAGGGAAGAATGCTCTAGTCAGGATAAAGGACAAATGCAAGATCCAGCTCATCCTGGGGGCAGGGCCATGTTTGATGTGTGGAAAGGCCAGTGTGTCTTTTCTTGGTAAATTGGAAAGATCATTATTAGGCTACAAGAGTAGAGAGACAGCTACAGACATTTGGATTTTTATTTAAGGCCATAAATAGTCACAGAAAGGAATGTAATACATTCTGTTGGAACATAAACAGAATTGTCTAAGGATTTAAATTTATGTATTGTAGAAAATAGATTGTAAGATTTAATATTGTTAAAATGGCTATACTACTAGCCAGACATTGTGGTGCACTCCGGTAATCTCAGTACTAGGGAGGCTGAGAAGAATCACAGGTTCAAGGCCAGCCTGGGCAACTTAATGAGACCATGTTTTAAAAAATACGTATAAAAGTGGTGGGGGTATATCTCATTGGTAAAATAACCCTGAGTTTAGTTCAATTCCAATAAAACACACACACACACACACATACACACACATGCGCACGTGCACACACACACCACACCGTACTCACACACTCCATACCACTCAAAGTGATGAAGTGATTTGCAGATTCAGTTCAATTCCCATCTAAATACCAAGGAGATTCTTCACAGAAACAAACAAACAAATAAACAAATATAAACTGGACATCAAAACACCAGACTGCAAAACATAGTACAAAACTATAGTAACCAAAAGAGCATGGTACTGGCATTAAAACTAATATATAGACCAATGGAACAGAATAAGAAACCCAGAAATACATTCACATACCTATAGCCATCATTTTTATTTTATTTATTTATTTATTTATTTTTATTTTATTTTATTTTATTGTGGCACTGGGGGTGGAACCCAGAGGCTTTCTACCTCCGGGCTATACTCCCAGACCTATTTTATATTTTATTAGAAACAGGGTCTCACTAAGTTGCTGAGAGCCTCACTACGTAGCTGAGGCTGGCTTCAAACCTGTACGATCCTCCTGTCTCAGCCTCCCAAGCGCGGGGATTACAAGCGTGTGCCATTTTTAAACATCATTTTTAAACATCATTTTAAACAAAGATAATTTGATCAGTATACAGAATGATCACACTATACTCTGAATATAAAATTTTGAAATAATGAAATTACACAAAGGAAATTTGGATACCACTAAGAGAAATAAAAATCAGGGATTTACCAATTGTAACAATAGACAACACTAATTTCCAGTGCAGAAAATTAAACTGTATAAATAATAATGATAATATTCAATGTTTCTCCAATGTGCTGTAAACAATCTTATGAGACCTGCCTATAAATAAGCCCAGGCAGGGATTTGACAATGGCATTACAAGTTATTAAAAGTCTTAATATATATTTTTCATTTATATGTATTGTGCACAGCATTTTAAAAAATTGTTATTCATTCACTTTATAAATTATTTTAGAAATAGGCTATTTAGACAAAAGTATACTGTATTAGTTGACATTTTTAAGACCAAATGCATTAGATGAATTCTGCTTCCTATAGTTTCTAATTTTAAAGATTCCCCGATATGATTAACAGTTAATTTATATGATATTAACTATGCATTAAATAGTTTCTCTGTTTGATGGATGTGTTAGCTTTCCATCACTGGAGAAAATATGTGAGAAAAAAAACTTAAAAGAAGGGAAGATTTATTTTGTCTCATAGTTTCAAACACTTCAGTCTGTGGTCGATTGGCCCTGCTGCTTTAGGGTCTGTGATAAATATCATGGCAGAAGCAAGTGGCCAAGTGAATCTGCTCCCCTCCTGGCAGCCAGGCAGTGAAAAGAGAGCGCTCACTTTATCACAAAGCCCTTCCCCCAAATCCCTTAGCCATCATTAGATTAATCTATTTATGAAGTCAGGGCCCTCATGATCCAGCCCCCCAGAACCCCACCTGTGATCACTGCTGCACTGGGACCAAGCCTTCAGCACATGAATTTGGGGAGACATTTAAAATCTCAACCATAACAGTGGATAATGGATGAAGTCTAGTATTTGTTCAGTGAGACTTGTCAGGTCAATCAACTCAAATTCTTTTATTCTTAAATACATATGAATCCCTGTTTTCACTTCTGGTCTTTCTAGGGCAGAAATGAAATCCAACCAGCTTTATATAAGGTGCTTTATGTTTATAGTTTTCAATGATGAAGAATTGTGCTTTGTGTCATGCTCCATGTGAGTATTGTGTACCTGTGTATGCCATAAATTGTTTTCGGATGAGTCTGCAAGTTTGAAAAAAATTGTGTAATACATGTACCAAGGTGTTTTTTCTCAAAAAATATTTTATTGTATTGAAAGAGACTTCAAATTTAAAAGCTCTAACGCTGGAACAAGGGCTAATCCTCGTGAGTGTCAGAGTTTCAGAAATTGAAGACAGCCCCATCAGTGCCTTCATTTTGAGCATCGTTTTCTACGCCGTTGCCACTTTGTGCTCTGCATGAGTGCGTCTGCGTGCACCGAAGGACCATTTTAATGTGTGACATCTGGGTGGACACCTGGAGGCTGTGAAGCTTTGAACTGAGGAGCTATTAATGCTAAAAAAAAAAATGTATATTAATGTTGATTATCCTCTTTAACTTGTTTCACCCACAACTGCTCAATCATTCTGCAACCAGATTACTGCCGGTTCCATATGTTTCTGTGTCGCTTAAGCCTGACTAATTAAAATGTTCTGTTATAGGTGCCACATAAATTTAAAAACTCTGAGATGTCCTCGTCGCCAACTGGAGATACTTTTTTATGTTTAAAGAGAATTAATGTATAATTTTAACCTGCCAACTACAGAATGTATAACCTAAAATTTTATGTCCTATTTGATATGATTCAGAAAAAAAAAACAGTCTATTTAGACAAGCTATGTTCTAAGCTTTGTCAAACTTGAATCTCTTTAAAATTTTGGTTTTCTTTAATATTTTATTTAAGTTTATTCTTTCTATTGATACGGACACATTTCAACCAAAGAATCTTTGAAAAAAAAAGATTAATACTCATCAGTAATAAAAGAAAACTAAAACATTAATCAAATATTATCCTCTTTTTTATATTGTCAATTGGGGAAAAATGAATAACTGATGTTGGCAGTCTCAAGTGCTGCTAATGTGAGTGTAAATTGGCAAAATATTTAGAAGACAATTTGGCAGCAAATAGCACGTGCTTCGATAGTTTCACATCTCCTCATTCAATCCATTCAAAAATATTATAAGGAAATAATCACTGTTCAAACATTCATAAGAAAGTTTCATCTTAGTGTTATTTAAAATATCAAAACTTAGGCCAGGCGTGGTGGTGCACGCTTGTAATCCCCGCGCTTGGGAGGCAGAGACAGGAGGATCGCGCAGGTTCGAAGCCAGCCGTGCGCGCTGGCTTAGGAGACCCTGTTTCCAAATATAAAATGTAAAAAGAGGTCTGGGAGTGTAGCCCGGAGGTACCACCAAAAAAAAAAAAAAAAAAAAAAAATCAAAACTTAGAAATACAAGTTTGTAACAATACAAATATAGTTCAGTAAATTATTTCTACCATGATTAATAAAAATAGCATTTAAAATCATGCTTTTGGATACTAATTTATAGCCAAAGAAAATTTTCTTGCTATACATAATATGACATTAAGTGGTAACAAATTTTGCACATAATACAACCTACCACATATGTATTTATAGAAACACTGAACTGAAGGACCATAAATTAACATTCTTTCTTTCCACTGCTATTTGTTTATTGTTTTACTTTAGTTTCTTATACATATTGGTAACAAACATTTTTATAATAAAAAATTAAAAAAGCAAATGATTATGAGGAAATTTAAAGTTGCTGGTTTTTAATGCTTTAAAATTTATCCTTTAGGGAGTTAATAATAGCATATTTATATGATCCTATTTAAATTTTTATGTCGTGAAATATAATTTTGTCCAGCAAAATTTTAGACTTCTTGAAGCTGAGCCTACTTTATTTACTTCATTTTGATTAAAAAAACTCTTAATAGTTTTTTGAATACTAGACGCTTCGGCAGGAAATTTTGCTATATATCAAAATTAACTCCAATTTAATTTTTTTTAAGTACATCTGCCAAGATTTTCTTTCTAAATTCTCATTCAGTGCATCTGTTATAATGCTAGTGAATGACAAAATTTCAGGATCAGTTCACTTGATAGTGCAAGTCAAAGACATTTGCTATCCCTTATTATCTCACTTGTGGCAAATATTCCTAATCATTCTTAGTTTCTTAGTTCAATTTATTTATTTATTTATTGGCAAATATTTCTTCTTTTTTTTTTTTGTTGGTGGTACTGGGGTTCCTGGAAGCCCTTCTACCTCCGGGCTACACTCCCAGACCTGCGCGATCCTCCTGTCTCTGCCTCCCAAGCGCGGGGATTACAAGCGTGAGCCACCATGCCCAGCTATATTGGCAAATATTTCTGATTATTCTTAGTTCATATGGGATCATTTGTTTAATTTAATTTAATTTTATTTTTGAAGTACTGGGGATGGAACTCAGGGGCATTCTACCTCCGCACTATAGGCCAGCCCCATTTTTTGTTATTTATCTTTGAAACAAGGTCTCATTAAGTTGCAGAGGGCCTCACTATGTAGCTGAGGCTGGCTGGGAACCTGCGATCCTCCTCTTTCAGCCATCCCATGAACAGGAATAGCAACTGTACACCACCATGGCTGGCTTGTTCATATTTATTTGATATCATGTTAACATTTTTTTTTTTTTTGGTGGTACTGGGGTTCCCTTCTACCTCTGGGCTATACTCCCAGACACCTAATTTTTATATATTTTAAAATTTGGAAACGGTCTCTTAAGCCAGCAGGGCTGGCTTTGAACCTGCTCAATCCTCCTGTCTGTTCCTCCCAAGCACAGAAATTACAAGGGTGTGCCACAATGTCTGGCCTTACTAATTTTTAAATTACAGGTGACTCAGATTTTTTTGGATAGTTAGCAGGAATAAACAGACACTGAAAATAATTTTTCTCAAACCAGGCGTGGTGGCTCACTCTTGTAATCTCAGAGTACATGGGAGGCTGAGACACAAGGATGGTAGGTTTATGGCCAGTCTCAGCTACTTAGTGAGGTCCTGTGCAACTTAGTGAGCCCCTGTTTCAAAATAAAGTATAAAAAATAGGGCTGAAGATATTGCTTGGAGATGCTCCTGGGCTCAATTCCCAGTTGTACAGTAATTAATAATAAAAATGATAAAAATAATAACCTTTTCCATTTTTTATGGTACTGGGGATAGAACTCAGTGGCATTCTACCTCCAAGATACACCCCCAGCCCTGTTTTTTAATTTTTGATTTTGAAGCAGGATCTCACTGAGTTGCAAAGGGCCTTACTAAGTAGCTGAGGCTGCCCACAAACCTGGACCTTCCTGTCTCAGCCTCCCTAATGCTGGGATTACAAGCATGCACCACCATACCCAGCAACTTTATTCATTTTGAGTGTGGGATCTAAGTAAAAAAATGTTTATGTTACAAACAATTAATCTAGAAATAAAGAAACAAATTAAATCAGTTCATATGTCATGTAAGAATGTACACATCACCATTTTCTGCTATGAAGCAAATTCACATGCATCCTTTCGGATATTTTACTTTTCACTCATTTCCTCCAGCAAGAAAACAGTTTCACACAATTGTCGGTTACCACCTCATAAAATATAACAACAACAAGGATAAAAAAATAACTTTGGCGATTTCTATTATGTAAGTAATTGATTGAAACTGAATCTTTTAAACATACATGCAGTAGCGATAGCTATGTTCCACTTTGGGATATTTTTCTAAGTGATTTTACTAGTAACAATTGATCACCTGAAGACTGAACAGTAGGTCTTATTTTAGCCAAGCATCAGAGTTAGTGCTCATTTGACGTAAAATTCGAAGTGGCTAAAGTGGACCCTAAGAGCAATTTCTCCTCCCCTTGAGTAGGTGGGAAAACATTCTTTTTAATTCTGTTAGCTTCCACATTTAGCCTTGGAAATGAGCAAATTATTATTAGTTAATATGAGGAACTAAGCCCAGAATGCATTGATTGTAAATGGCAACCACATTTAAAAATAATTGCTCATTGCACTTCACATTCATGGCATTCCAACTATCCAAAAATTCTTTGAGCACTTAATACCAGAAGAAAGTTCTAACATGATACTCACTGCTGAGCATGTGCTTATTAATTCTTTGATAAACAAATATATTTTTGGAAACTTCTTTTTCTTTAAATTTTTTATTGGTGCATTGTATTCATGGGGTACAAGATGGTAGAGGCATCCATGCACACATCTTCAGGTATAACTTTCTCCAATTTTTATTTTTTTATTTTTTATTGGTGCATTGTAGTCATACATTAAATGGGATAAAAGACTTGTGTAGAAGTACATGTACAGATCATACAATTAGCCCATACCTGATTCCCACCCCATTCCCTCCCCATCCCTCCTTTTCATGCTTGGCTTAGTGATTGCCTTTGAAATGTTTGTTTAAGTGCATCATGTGCTTTAGAGAGCTTCCCTCCCCCATTCCCTCAGTTAGGTTGCCGTATTTGCTCCTCTATAGGGTCTCCTTCTTCATCTAGAGATTCTCCTGTTACCCATTTCTCCTTAGCTTTCACATATTAGGGAAAGCATCTGATTTCTTCTTTTTGTGACTGACTAATCTCACTTAGCATAATGTCCTCCAGTTCCATCCATTTCTCTGTAAATGATGTAATTGTGATTTTCTCTATGGCTGAGTAAATTTCCATTGTGTACATATCCCACAGTTTTGTAATCCATTCATCTATTGATGGACATCTTGGCTGGTCCCATAGTTTGGTAATGGTGAATTTTCCAGCTATGAATATAGATATACATAGTTTTGTAGTTTGGTTTTCTTTCTTTTGGGTAGAAGTGGTCTTGCTGGATCAAATGGTAAGTTCATTCCCATTCTTCTGAGGATCCTCCATACTGTTTTCCAAAGTGGTTGCACTAATTTGCAAACCTACCAACAATATTTTAGAGTTCCCACTTCTCCACATCCTCGCCAGCATTTGTTGTGTGTTTATGTTTTGAATGATTGCGATTCTAGTTGAAATTAGGTGAAATCTCAGGGTAGTTTTGATTTGCATCTCTCTGATTGCCAATGATGTTGAGAATTTTCTCATGCATTTATTGGCCATTTAAACTTCTTCCTTTGTGAAATTTCTATTTAATTCACTTGCCCATTTTTTGATTGGGTTATTTGTTTTTTTTCTGTTGAGTTTCTTGAGTTCTCTCTATATTTTAAATATTAGTCTTCTATTGGAGGAGTAAGTGGCAAAAATCTTCTCCCATTCTGTTGGCTCTTGATTGAGGTTCTTGACAGTTTCCTTTGCTGTACAGAAGCTCTTCAGTTTCATGCAATCCCATGCATTGATTCACCCTTTAGTTTCTTGTGCCTTTGGGGTCATGTTGAGAAAGTTTTTATCTTTGCCTATGTGTTTTAGTATTGGACCTATGCCCTCTTCAAGGAGCCTCAAGGTCTCTGGTCTAATTTCCAAGTCTTTGATCCATCTTGAATTGACTCTTGTGCAGGGTGAGAGTGTGGGATTTAATTCCTTTTTTTTTTGGCACATGATTAACCAGTTTTACCAACACAATTTGTTGAAGAGGCTATCTTTTTTTTCCAGTGTATGTTTTTGGTCCCTTTGTCAAATACCAATTGGCTGTAAGTGTATAGTTTTTTTTCTGAGTCTTCTATTCTGCTCCACTGGTCTATGTATCTGTTTTTGTGCCAGTATCATAGTGTTTTTTTGTTTGTTTGTTTGTTTGTTTTGTTTTGTTTTTTTGGTGGTACTGGGGTTCCTGGAAACCCTTCTATGTCTAGGCTGTACTCCCAGACCTATTTTTATATTTTTTTATTCGGAAACAGGGTCTCTTAAGCCAGCGAGGTTGGCTTTGAACCTGTGCAATCCTCTTGTCTCTGCCTCCCAAGCACAGGAATTACAAGCATGTGCCACCATGCCCGACCTCATACTGTTTTTATTACAATGACTTTGTAGACTTCCAGGAAGCTGGCAACCAAGCGAAGCAATGCTTAGGAGTCCTGCTGACACTTGATCTCCATTGCCTCAAAAACAGCACTCTACAAAGCCAGAAAATAATATCAGTAGAGGAATAAAAATGATAAATACAAGGGACAGAGAAAAATAAGGCTAGAATACTGACCTGAGAGCAGGAAAGAAACCCACCCACCTTGCGGCAACGGGTGCCACACAGGTGCCATCTTGGCTCACAGCTCCAATTTTTAAAACACTATTTTCAAATTTGCCTTTTAATCTATCTAAAGACTCTAATGATTTGATTTCAACTCTGCAAACTCCAACTTTCTTGTTTGTGTGTATTAGGAACACATCTTGGTCTTTTTAACAGAACCTGTTAGAAGGCAAATACAAAGGAAATGTGGAATGTTCCTAGAGAGGATTGTGTTTGATTAGCTGAATGGCCATAAACCTGGTAGGTAGTTTTTAGAAATAATATCAATTCACACTAACAAAATATGATAGCTATATTAGAAACTCTGGGTAAAAAGAAATTCAGTGCAAGGCCCTATTAATTTTGCAGTGTGTCAGAGAAAGCAAAACACAAATCAAGGACCCTGTAATGAAATCTAGGGAAGCACTTTCAGTTAAGCCACTTTGGTGAAATTTAGAATCAGGATTTTGGTTAAAGAGTATAGAGTCCTTCAGCAGAAGAACATATTTCCATGTTAGGTAATATCTTCTCTACTAATGATCTTCCTACACTTCTAATATTGAGGAAAATGCTGTCTTGATGACATACAAGTTAGCTTTGGGTAGAAAATACTGGTCCTGAATATAAAGTACAGCTTCTGAATACCAGATACCTGAAAGGCATGAATGCTATCTTCACTTTGCACAGTCATGCGGAATCATGTTAACATATGATTGTGGAAACTATGAAATATGATCCTCAACAGTCATTTGGAAAAAATTCTATTTGTCCTATAACATATATGAATTTAAAAAAAATATTAAATTACTCTCCTTTGGTTATAAAGGTATAGGGACATGAGGAAATATTAAAACTAATAGTTTTCAGTATATCATAATTTAAGTACTAGAAAGAGAAAGTTAAAGTGTTTAAATTTGTGTGTGTGTGTGTGTGTGTGTGTGTGTGTGTGTGTGTGCGTGTCACAGAGGATTGAATTCAGGGACATTCTACCTATAAGCTACACCCTCAGTTCATTTTAATTTTTGCTTTGAAATCAAGTCTTGGTGGTTTCTAAAAGTCTCAGTAAGTTGCTGAAGCTGTCCTTGAACCTGTGATCCTTCTGTCTCAGTTTCTAAAATAACTGAGATTACAGGCATGTGGCACCACATCTGGCAAGTGTTTTCTTTGTGAAAAATCTTATTAAGAATAGGTAAGCAGTCCTTGCCTTCAATTTTCATACATATTTTGACCTACAGCATTTTTCTATACCTTGGTAAATTTTTATACTCTTCCTAAGGTTGGATCAATTTCTAGTATCTTATCCTTTGCATTTTCACTATACTGAACTAGTTCAGAGAGATTCTTTAATATGGAGTTTTTGTTTTATTTTTTGCTAACTTCACTTCTTATGCTGGTTAGCTCCCCTTCTGTGAATTTCTAGCTGTATACCTCTAGTCTTTGTTAGCAGCACTGCCACTACTGCATAGCCAGGTATTTCATCTGTAGCTCAGTTTATGTACAACTCAAATTCTGCAGTCATTTGCACAGTGCCATGACATTTATTCTGTATTACATAATTTTATTTTCTGCCATGATGCTTGTAGGTCCTTGCTTTCATGCTTTATTTCATATTTCCCTCCAAACTCAGCTAAAAAAATTGTATATTCTTCAGTTTTAGCATCAATAGCCTGCCTGGAAGTCCACCTAAGACTTTAACCACTGCTTGAGCCAGCGAGGTCTGGAGCAGTCCACCGGGTAGCCAGGCCACTACTGGGGCTGTCAAGAGTGGGATCTGTACTTGCAACGCGGCATGCACAGAGAAATATCACAGAAAATAAAAACCAGATGCTTCCCCTAATCAGCAATAATTAGGAGGAAAGGGGCAACAGGAAGAGGTCGAGCTATAGAAAGGGCCCTATAGTGAAGCAATTAAGGTGACCAATCAGAGGGTATGGAATAGGGGAGGATGGAGCCTCTTTAAAATGCAGGAGGTACATAAACAAATGTATCAAAGTTAATCACCAAACAAGCATGGGATCGAGGGGGGGGGGTGGGATGGGGGCTGGATGAGAGCTAATTGGATGATTGATGTGTGCTTGTATATCCTCTCAAATCTTGTATTCCAATGTGATGTATGATTGCAATGCACCAAAAATAAATTTTAAAAAATTTCTTATCAGATAGAGATACAAATAAATGCTTATAAAAAAAGTTGAAAATACCTTCCTGGTTCAGTAGCTGGGTTAAGAAAATTGTGTTTGGTGGTAAAAAGCACATTTTTATATTTTCATGCAAGCCAGAGGACCACCTGGAGTATTATTCACCAGTGGTAGTGCACTAAGAGTTGAGTTATTTTGCCTGAAGTATCTTTCTACCCCTTTGGAGATAAGGAAACATAATTGCATGTGTTGTTGTCTATGTGTGGCTAACAGATGCACCATGACCCAACACTGACAGACTGTTAAAGAACTGAAGTGATTTGTCCTTGATCTGATGCATTCTTTTTGTTTATGTAGTGATTTGTGGATTGCAGAGACAGCAGCACACTTTGCTCTTTACAATTCTTCACAGTTAATGTACCCTCGTATTTGAAATTTGAACTATGTTGGTGATGTACTGGTGTTATTTAACTAAGCCATGTAACTTGAATAGCATGCAAAGCAGGAACTACCTTTATTAAGTTTAACAAATTGGTCTCAGGCTTCTGTCCTTAATGTATTTCTTCAAGAAAATGAGCCCAGCTGCTGATTTAAGAAATGTTTGCAGTAAGCTTTAAAATGTAAAAAATAAGCCAGGCATGGTGACACACGCTTGTAATTCCTTGCACTTGGGAGGTGGAGACAGAAGGATCATGCAGGTTCTGAAGAAATCACATGCTTTCCCTAATATGTGAGACCTAGGGAGAAATGGGTCATAGGAGGAACTCTAGATGAAAAAGGAAATTCTATAGAGGAGCAAACAAGACAACCTAAAGGAGGATAAAGGAGGGGGGAAGAAGGAAAATCTCTAAAACACACAATGTACTTAAACATATCGAAGTCAACCACTAACCCAAGCAAGGGAAGGAGGGATGGGGAGGGAATGGGGTGGTTATTGGGTAGGAGTTGAATCAGTGATGTATACATGTATGTACACACAAGTTTTTTACCCCAATACGATGTATTAATATAATTCACCAATAATTTTTTTTAAAGAGACTGTTTCCAAATAAAATATAAAATAGGTCTGGGAGTGTAGTCCAGAGATAGAAGGGTTCCATCCCCAGTACCACCCCCCAAAAAATGTAAAAAATAATTTAAATTAGGTGAGCCTTAATGTATAAATTATTATTTTAACTCCTTTACACTAATAAAGAAGGTGGTAGGTGCAGCCTGGCATTCTTCTGTATGTGATACTCAGGCAGGCAACAGAAAAGGAAGATCTCCATCTCCCTCTGTACATTCTCACTCAGGTACTCTGAGGAGCACATCTTTGGTGCTCTTGTATGTATGGTGAAGGACTGCACATTAATTAGGCACAAATATTCACTGCTTATCCTTCCTAGAAGGGATTCTTAAAGAATAAAACATGCTTATGATAACATTCACATTCATAGCCCTAATCAAAAATTGTGAAGATCTTTTGTCATGGGTAGTAGGCCTAGGAGGAAAGTTTCTCTCAGGTTCCAGTAATCTTGAAAAAAGTTAACAGGTATGTTGACAAATAATTTTTACAATATAAAATCTCGCCATTGCAAATGTACAGTTCAATGGGTTTTATGGGAGAGAATGCATGATGTATTTGCATGTCATCTTGAACAGGGCCATGCTAATCTTCACCAACTTGTTCCAATTTTCATTCCAATCTGTGCTGCCAAGTCAAGCATTTCTGGAAATTTAATTTTTGGCAGGCAAGGACCATCTGATATTTTTCAGAAACTGAGGAGGAACAATAGTTTTACTTTTTTTAAGGCAGGTATTATGTATATGTATGTGTGTATTTAATACTTATTTTTATAAACATTTAAGATAATATGTAGATACATAAGTATACAGACTCAACTTAACTGTACTATTCTTCATATTAGTTTTAGGGTATGGTTGTTATTCTTATAAGCAAAGGAAGAATTTCTGTAAGATTTAGAAACTTGACTGGGAGAACATGGCTGGCATCTTTTGAAGCTAAGACATGATCTTGTACTTTCTGACTCACATTACAGTAGGCTAGAAGGTTCTCCTCCAAAGATTATTCATCA